>NC_138776.1:233358718-233633718 GCF_965119305.1 Pelophylax lessonae
GCAGGGATGGTGATAACCTCTTTCCATATAAATAGGATGATGCAAATATAATGTGAATACACCAAATGTATAAATAAGATAAAGTGCATAAATTGCATAAAATAAATACATAAAAATCACATCAATAGGAGTCCATGAAAGTCCATTGATATAAAGTGCATGGAGCAAAATAAAGTGTATTCATGAAGGATCACTGGTGCAAATTATAGGAACCACCCTTGCTTGCCACCACCACAAGTGTCGGGAGAAATAGCAGAAATTCAACTTTCTCCCGGCACTTGTGGTTGTTTCTTTTAATACCTCAAAATCAAAATTCTAATAAGGCAAAAATCAACATTCTCAGGCATACCATGTGCACTAAGCATGACATTTTCTGGCTTCAGGTCCCTGTAGATAATCCCCAAAGAATGCAGGTGTCCAAGAGCCAAAGCAATCTCTGCTAAGTAGAAGCTGCAAAACAAGCAAAAATATAATACCTTTAGTGATTGTAAAAGGGATTATTTTTTTTTTTTAAATAACAAAAACCTAGTATACTTTTCTGCTCCGTGCAATGGTTTTGCACAAAGCCGCCTGATCCTCTGCTTCTCCAGTGTCCTGCTGGCGCTCCTGGCTCTTCCCCTCTTCTGAGTGCCCCCATAGCAAGCTCAATCAGGATCCATGCCGGGTGTGTCCATTGACATACACACAATGCAGCTCAGCCCCGTCCCCACACCCTCCTCACAGGTGGTGATTGACAGCAGAAGTAGTCAATGGCTCCTGCTGCTGCCTCCTCCATGGCCAGTAAGGAAAGAGAGCGGAGAGAGCCACTTCTAGCGGGCACAGCGCTGGATCGAGATCGGGGTCAGCTAGGTATTTAGGGGGGGCTGAACGCAGAAGGTTTTTTACCCTAATGCAGAGAGTGCCTTAAGATAAAAAAAAAAAAAAAAGTCTTCTGCCTTTAGAACCAATTTAAAAATAATTTTTGTACTTCCCACAAATTTTTTATCTTTGAGTCCATTGAGGGACACAAGAATTCAGAAAGGGTTAGGTTATACAGCCATCTACTGGAGGCTGAGAGACTGGCTAAGTGTAATAAGCCAACCCCTGTATTACCTCTCCTCTACTCAGAATGTCTCAGTTTAGTGAGCAATACACAGGATCAGCAAAAAAAGGGTGAGACTGGCGTCCCTCAGTTGATCAAAGAAAAATAGATTGCACAGTAACTAAAAAATCTTATTTTCTCCATCATCCATTAGGAGACAGATGAGTTCAAAAACAGTTGGGGCACCCAAAGGCAGACCAATGAGCGGTGGGCAACAGTCAATGACAGATCCAACTTATTTTGAGCCATCTAGAACCATTTGGAACAGACCCAACTAAAGATCCAGTATCTGAGCCAGATGAGATGAACCCTAGCAAGAAAGACGAACTGCCAGGAGCAGGGGGAAATCCTAAAGGTCAATCTGGTGCCCCAGAGCAGGACAGAGAAGTCACCACCAAGTGAAATGACACTATGTAGAACACGGAGCCTTACAGCCCATTCACACTGATCCGACTTGGACCGCGACTTGGTCAGCCTGACAAGTCGCGGTCCGTCGCGTCCCATAGTGTAGTACAGGACCCATTCTAATAGGAGCGACACAAGTCGCTCTGACTTAGAAAAAGGGTCCTGTACTACTTCGGGGCGACCTGGAGGCGACTTGCATAGACTTTCATTTTATGAAGTCCGTGCAAGTCGCGCCGAAGTCGCGCTGCACGCGACTTCAAAGGTCTCCCCCCGAAGTCAGATCGGACATAGTGTGAACGGAGTCTTAGAAAGTGCAAAACTGTGGGAAAATATCAGCAATCCACCAGAAAAGGTGGAACAACACAACCTGAAAAAAAAAAGGAACCTGACCAACAAGACGTGTGGTCAACAACAAAGATCACTGGGATAAGTCTTAAAATAAACAAATGAAACTAAAAACAGGTCCACTACATTCTCCAAAAACACTCCATTGCTAAATCCCGGGGTTTACTTCAACAGTGCTCCAATCCACAATGCTTCTTTGGGGTGCAGCCATCCTCAGACTGAGAAATATTCAATAAACTGCAAAATACAAAGGAGGGCGCAAACACCTCGCACATTACCATAGACACATTTATTGAATCCACCAAGACAAGTGGATACTCACAACTGGATAAAAACATCAAGTAATAAAACTGGTGTACTTCAGCTGAACGCGGTGTAACCCACCCTTGGAACAAACGATTGGATTTCTGACGTGTTTTGGGGGACAGGCTACCTTCCGCAGAGCTAAAGCTCTGAGCTACCGCCCATGGCTTTCCCCATTCCAGCATCTGGGCCCAATACACCAGAAGGCAGGGGGAAGGGACATCATTTACTGGCATCCAGAATCATCTCCCAACCAGTTAAGGTGGAAGTATGTCCTTCGAAAACCAAAAAAATGGCTGCTTGCACAAACAAGAGGACTATGCCAGCCGAACCAGCTCCTGCTGCACAGACTGAGGAGGGGAAAAAAAGGCAACTAAACTGGACATACCTGGAGAAGTAAGGATGCAAGTGCCCGCCATTTCTAGTGCCACATATGATATCAATCTGGCAAGTAGCCACATATATAAAAATTCTGTCAGACACTACAACAGAGTGAGGGCATCGAAGTGCTGGGCAAAAAAAATATTGTGCTCTATATTGAGCTTAGCTGAACTGGAACTGACAACATCAACCCGTCCTATCTCTGTCCAGGGGAGGAAGCCACTAGGTCCACAAAGAACAAAGGAGAATATTTGCCTTTCGAAGTAGGAAAGGAGGAAACTTTAGGAAAACAATTTTAAAGAAAACCGTACCTCTTCTGAAAGAAAAAGAATGCCTTTTGCTCACCGTTTACTTGAAGCATTCAGATTGACTGACCTGGAAAACGGTTTGGAAACGGTGGGGTCCTATGCATACCAATAAAGTGGCCTGTAGGCTTTTTTTCTGCCTATATTAAGTGGGCAAAGTCATTCTCTCTCATGTGCTATCCTGGAGGAACATTCAAATAGACTTTTTTCAATTGAAGAGTCAAGAACTCACTGCTCAAGGTGGTGTAATTGCCTGATGACTCACACCGGTGCATGCCCTGGCTCGCCTCCGTGAAAACTTGATAAAGGAAAAGGAATTGGCAGCATTCCAGGTTGAGTCAAAATCCAGATTTATTGACTGGACATCCAAACATGACAATCGTGACAAGGTAAACGCGTCTACCTTGTCACGATTGTCATATTTGGATGTCCAGCCAATAAATATGGATTTTGACTCAACCTGGAGTGCTGCCAATTCCTTTTCCTTCATCAGACTTTTTTCAAGAGGTGAGAAAAAGGGGTTATACAGCGGCTGGCTTATGTTTTGCCAGTGTCCCAACCTACTTTAGGCAGCAGGATAATCCAACTGTTTCTCAATGACTGTGCACTTCATCAGGTGATCGAGAAATGTAATCTCGATAAGATTCGGCATCTAACAAATGGCTCACTACACACACTAGATCCATGCTGATTGATATACATACCAGGCTGTATCTTCCATAAAAATCCCTTCTCGCTCCAAGTGCAGGAACAGTTCTCCACCTGCAGTAGCAACCAAAAGTACTCATTATTAGCCAATCATCTGACATACAACCTTTGCTAACAAATGTTAGCTGCACAAATAGTCTTAACCATCCAGTATAAAGCAGCTACATGGCTAGTCAGTTACACTGTGCAACCCCCTGTTTTTATTACATGGTAAAAGGGCACCAGTCACATGCCTCGTTTCCACCGAGCGGTTCGGTACACCTTGATCAGGCTTGCGTTTCCACCGCCAACAGTACCTCAACAGTGTAGCTCCACTCTGTTGGTACCCTGTTGGTATTGTGCTTGGTACCCCAACGAAAGGGTCGCAAAAAAAGTGGTACGGTTCAGAATCAGGGTACCATTCACAACGTTTGACAATGAACGGCAAAAATTGCGTACCGTACTGAACTGAACTGAACCGAACCGCTCAGTGGAAACGAAGCATTAGTAGACAGCAGAAATCTGTAAAGGAGAAAAGTAGGGAAGGTACGCAAGTCTTTTTTCTTCCAAAAACTAGGTGTTCCTGTAGGCGTGATTTAACACTATTTATATTGCATAAAAAGCTTTTGGCAGGAGTTAAGCTTTGGAGTACACCAAAACTCAACAAAGATGTAATTTGCAGCAAATCAGTCCTCAGATGTGGCAGCTGAATTATTTTTCTATTTTATTTTCATCTGGTAACCCTGCCAGTAACACTTCCTGTCCTAGGGTGACAACGCTTACTCGCTGTACAGCAGTTAGCCCCTGTGCACACCTTATGTGACTTATTAGTGATTGGATAGGTCCAAATCACTTGACAAGCTGGACCTTATTGTCGGCAATGAAGCTGTTCAAATCGACCTTGCGGTCTTGGCAATTTCAGGTGCGACTTGCATAGACATCTGTGCATGAAGTCGCACATGTTAGCCAAGTCGCACCTGATTTTGCACTGACATGCAGCTTTGAAATTGTGCCATTTCAAGTGAAGTCACACGATTTGAAAGTCAGATATGGTGTGAACCAGGGATTATGGAGGAATGGCATTAGAAGAGACACAGAGATTGGGAAAAGCCAATTATTTAGGGATAGACCGATATGGTTTTTTTCAGGGCCGAGATTTTGTACATTTAAAGTTTTGAAAAATAAAGAATTTTTGACACAAATCTGGTACTGAACATGTTAATTTTTGTTTAATGCCCAATGGCTGGCTTGCTGGCACCCTGTGGTGGGTGGCTGGCTGGCACCCTGTGGTAGGTGGCTGGCTGGCACAGTGCCTGTGGGTGGCTGGCTGGCCCAGTGCCTGTGGGTGGCTGGTACAGGGCTGCTGTGGGTGGGTGTATGGCTGTGATACACTCCCGCGAGGCTAGTCCTGACTCCAGACGAGGCTGTCCACCTTGAAGGCAGAATGGCGTCACAAAAATAGTCAGCAATGTCGGCCAGTTCCAGGGCCGATACCGATATATCGGGGGAAAGTGCATATAGGCTTTGCCGATAATCGGTATATCCCCAATATATATATATATATATAATTCATAAAGCATTTCATGCACTCTTTTTTTGACCCCTTAAAAAGATTCTGTGCCAGGTTTAAAATGCCCTGCCATCAGATTTGGTAGCTTTACCAAAACAGAAAAGTAGTTCCTAAAGTTAATAATTTTACAAAGTGCTGCTATTACTGTGCCAAATTAAAAAATAACTACCTCGTTTATAGATCATGAAACTGGGATATAATTAGGACCAGCCATAAGCTGGCATACAGAGACAGAGGCAGGGAGCCCATCTATGTACATTGTGTATCAGACTGCTTGTTTGCTGCTACTAACCCCTTCCCTTCTCCACTGGTCACTGGACAGAATTTAACCCTCCTATTCTTTACAGCCAAGGAAGTCGCCAAATGATATTTAATCTACAGTTGCAGAAGGAGAAAAAAAAAAAAAAGAGTTTGGAGATTTGGAAGAGGCTGAGAGCAATTGAAGGTACTTTTGTGAGTGAAAGCAGTATTGAACCCAAAAGCAAACTTTATTATATTGCAGTTTACCAGGTCTTATTTGTTATGGCTGCATCAGTTCTTTTTTAGACTTTCCTTCCTTTATTTTACCTAGTGATCTGGCAAGGAAGTATGTGTTTTTTTTCAACACAAAAGTAACAGAACAAGTTCTCCTGAAAATGTAGCAGTTTGGGATGCCCCATTTACAACTGGCAGGGGTTCTTACAATGAGAGCCCATTCACACTAGCACGACTTGTGAGGCGACTTGTGTAGCCCCAGGTTGCTTGACATAACAAAAGCAATGTTAATCAATCAGTGCCGTCTTAATTGGCACTACTGAAGTCGCTCCGACTTCAGAAAAGGGTCCGGTACTACTTTGAGGCGAGCTGTGATCCAACTTGTCCCATATACTTCAATGGGAGTTGCCTCCTTATCTTAATTGAAGCGACTTATCAGACTTTCCAGGAAGAAGAAAGATTAGCCAGGCATTCCCCACAGACAAAGTCGCCTGTCTCTTCAAAGTAGTGCACAAGTCTCTTCCCAAGTCTCTTCCCAAGTCTCTTCCCAAGTCTCTTCCCAAGTCTCTAAGCAAGTCTCTAAGCAAGTCTCTAAGCAAGTCTCTAAGCAAGTCTCTAAGCAAGTCTCTAAGCAAGTCTCTAAGCAAGTCTCTAAGCAAGTCTCTAAGCAAGTCTCTAAGCAAGTCTCTAAGCAAGTCTCTAAGCAAGTCTCTAAGCAAGTCTCTAAGCAAGTCTCTAAGCACGTCTCTAAGCACGTCTCTAAGCACGTCTCTAAGCACGTCTCTAAGCACGTCTCTAAGCACGTCTCTAAGCACGTCTCTAAGCACGTCTCTAAGCACGTCTCTAAGCAAGTCTCTAAGCAAGTCTCTAAGCAAGTCTCTAAGCAAGTCTCGGGGCGACTTTCTGGTCGTGGTAGTGTGAACCGGCTCTGATTAGCTTTTATTTATGCAAAACCTTTATCCCAAAAACAAAAAATAAATAAATGAAAGTGGTTGCTGAAATTGCAGATTAAAAGCAGAGTTCCGGCCTCAAAAGTGACTTTGCCCCATCCGCTCACTCCGTGTCACCTGAAAAAGAAATGATACTCCCGATTTTTTTTTTTTTTTGTTTACTTACCTTGTTATAGAAGAAAATATACTCACCTTCCTTCCACTTCCTCCCTCTGCAGCCGCGGCCCGCGCCGTCTCTTCCTGTTTGCGATGATTCCTGGGAGCTGAGCGTCATCGCTCCCAGGAATCAATGCGCCTGCACCGGCCCCGTTCGTCACTTCCGGTGCAGACGTGGCATTCCCTGCTAAACAGCTACTGGGCATGCCCAGAAGCTGTGCAGGGATGACGCACCTGCACCGGAAATGACAAGCAGGGCCAGTGCAGGAAATCTGGGACTCCGACGCCACCGAAGAGGACGCAGAAGAGGATGCCCTGGCTTCAGCTGCCAACACCTGAGATAGCAGCGCTGGAGAAGACATTTTCAAAGGTAAGTATTTCTTCTAAAAGGTAAGTGCGACCTGGGACAGTTCAGAGGCTATCCATTGTTGAATGTACTAGCCCTGACAGTCCCAGGGGTATTTTTATCTAAAAAAAAACTTTTGAGGCTGGAACTCCGCTTTAAGCTTGAGTTTGGCTTGAATTTGTTAGTATATTTATACCTGCTAGTACATCTAACACTGCAGACTGACAATATTGCCGTCCAAGCGTGTCCCTGTGCTCCTTCATCCAGAGTGGGGCATTTTAATTCAGAAGGTGAGTTACTGGCCAGATCACAAAGTGAAAAACAGAGGGGACAAAAAGTCTAAAAATAACTAATACAGCCACCACATTTCTAACAAGTAAGCTGCAAAAGATTACATTTTTGGGTTTGGGTTTAGTATGGCTTTAAGAATACATACTTGAATATTATTTATAATTTGTGAAGAAAAAAAAAAAATGTATTTTTTTAATTTTTTACATTTTTTAATTTTTTTAAAAAGGAAGAAAAGAAAATTACCACTGAGACACTCCAAAATGAGATAGAGTTTTCCATGGGTTTGAAATGCATACATGAGATCCACTATAAAGGGATGCCTGACAGCTTCCAGCACATTGCGCTCTGCTGTTGCATGCTCGGTGTCTTTAGCTTCACAAATCAGCTTGGCCTGTTCAAAAATAAAAATAAAATAAATATATATTAAAAAAAAAAAAAAAAAAAAAAAAAAAAAAAAAAAAAAAAAAAAAAAATGAAGGAAACTGTTGAATACTTGGAAGCAAATATGAATATACTAAACAAATTTGGAGGAACTCCTAACATGGAGTGGATATCTCCCTTTGTGCTTTGCTATATACAGCAGGGTTAACCCCACACTAAAGACCCCCATTATAACGCCATTAATAAAATGCCAGCAGCAGTATGCCACAGATTTCTCTCGGCTTATCACAGCAGTAAGAACTCCGTGCCCAGGGGGTGGACATGTGATGTCTCTTCATTATATTCTTCAATTCCCCAAGTACATGGCAATACAACTTTAAGATTCTATTTAGAGAGGCAATGCAAGTGACCTCCAAGATTTTGTTGAATGAAGGGGTAAGATTCCTGTTAAAAGACAATACGATCTCCAAGGATGTAATATTGTTACAGTAGGACCTTGACAAAATAATAGGGTTCGGCAGCTATATGGTAGATAAATGGCAAAAATAAATATGCAAATTACACACTAGGAGAATGTGGAGACCGAGAACAGAGCGATCAGTGGTCTTTGATGGCTCAGTTCTTAAAAGGCATCAACAAAGTCAGTATGTAGGTGTTTTTTTTTTTTTTTTTTTTTTCGCTTTACGAACCTCTATTGTAATACATTTTTAAATGTATTTTTGTTAATGTGAGCAGGGTAAGTTCCTTTAACGGTTTCTATACTGTACACTGAGCTCAGACTTAGGCAAAGTGAAGCAGCAGAAAAAGTAATTGTAAAAGTGATTGTAAATTCTCATTTTTTTCCCCTATAAAAATAACAAACATGCTGTTATACTTCTGAAGCACTGCCCCCTAGAGGACTGCTGAGAATTACACTTTCTGGATTTCCCTGGGTTACCCTAATGGGCCATGCACACTATACAATTTTCTGAAGACTTTTTTCTTTAGACTTACCAAAACCATATAATATGAGGTCAAACCTAAACACTTTCAATTTGTATGCAATCCGGCAGGCCCTTGCACTACATAGAAAAGGTGAATCTGAAGGAAATCTAACCACAAAAGTTGGATAGTGTGTATCCAGCTTTAGCAACTGATCATAGACAAACGGCATTGAAAGTTTTTGGCTCAGTCAATAATCAATCAAGGGGATGTTGTTTTTTGGGTTTTATTTTAGAACTGGGATAGGAGAAGGAATGAGTGGGATACTCCAACTATGAACTATGCACAATCTTGAGAACAACGATCTGTAGAATACAGCTAGGCCGAGGCCGCTGCTTCACCCTGCCACTGAAGTGAAGATAAAATTACTGTTCCTGCTTGAACATTCTCTTCAGGGTTAATAACTTGGCACCACCTTTACTATCACTGCCTGTGTGCTGACACCCATCCTCTGACTCTAGCCACTGGAGTGATCCCCTTCCTGGGCAGACCCATTGGCAAGCTCCGCTGTACTCACGGACACTGTTTTTCCCAAAATTGCTCTGCCTTCACCTCCACAGTCAGCTTCCACTGAACCTCTGGGTTCAGCCACACTTTCCTGGTCCACTAGGCCGACTGCCTGTGACCACAATCCACAGCAACAGGAGGAGAGACAGCCGTCACCCTCCTCCTAGGACCTGGCTTCCCGACCAAAGACACCCTGTCACATGTGCCCTTGGCTTTTATAACATATTCCAGGATGCACCATTGTCTGTGCCAAACCACTGGGACAGTTACAAAGCCTGTTTGTGTCACTGGCTGGGTTTCCTCCACTGTCCAACAGGCTCCCCTATTGGGCACAGTGAGGACACTACCTCAGACCAGGTGAATCACACATGGACACATGCAACAGGCCTGACTAGAAATCCCACTCCCCTGATAAACAGACAGAGCAACTAGATTTTACCTGCTACTCTCCTGATAAGCAGGCAGAGCAAATTACATTTCCTATCTAGCACCTATCTAGGAGGGTGCTACACTTACCTCCTCTGTTGCAGTGGATTTGCACACAGCAGCCCTGATCCTCCTCTTCTCGGGTCCCTCCCTGCCGTAGAGTGCCCCCACGGTAAGCAGCTTGCTATGGGGGGTACCCGAGCCGAGCCACAGTTCCCTGTCTCCATTCAGACACGAAGCCCCGACCCCTCTCTCTCTCTCCTGATTGGCTAGCTGACTTTGATCAACAGCAGCAAGAGCCAATGGCGCCACTGCTGTGTCTCAGCCAATCAGGAGGAAGAATATCGGACAGCTGAGACACTGGTGGATATCGCTGGACAGAGAGGGACCTCAGATAAGTATTAGAGGGGCTACTGCACACAGAAGGTTTATCTTTATGCATAGAATGAAAAGATAAAAAAAAAAAAAGAAAAAAAGAAAAAAAAAAAAAAAAAACCTTCTGTTCTGATTTTACAACCCCTTTAAGTTATGCTTCATTGCTTGTGTACTAACAAGGAGTATGCAGATAGAAGGAGAGCAGTAAGAGCTTATTAGTGTGTCTTCTTCTACTGCCCAGTCACAGACTGAGGGAAGGACAAGACCTGAAAGTGTAACTTAAAGTGGTTGTAAATGTAAAGCTCAGACATGAAATGTGAACAAAAGCATATCCCTCTATAGAGAGTGTACTTGTCTCAATTAAAATCATTAAAGTGGAGTTCCACCCTAATTTAATACTTACCTCCATCTTCTCGCTCCGGGTCACCTGAAAAAGAAATGGATAATCGCATATTTTTTTTTTTTTTTACTTACCTCGTAGCGAAGAAAAAATACTTACCTTACTTCCTCCTTCCTCGGCCGCGGCCCGTCGTCACTTCCTGGCTCTGCAATGATTCCTGGGAGCTGGACGTCATAGCTCCCAGGAATCATTGCGCCTGCACCGGCCCCGACGTCAGTTCCGGGTCGCGCGCGTCATCCCCTTCTAAACAGCTTCTGGGCATGCCCAGAAGCTGTAGAGGGATGACGCGCGCGACCCGGAAGTGACGTCGGGGCCGGCGCAGAGCATCGTGGGACCAAAGAAGGCGGAAGAAGACGCCGAAGGGGATCTCGCTGGCTTCAAGCTGCCCACATCTGAGATGGCAGCGCTGGACAAGACGTTTGCAAGGTAAGTATTTGTCCTAACAGGTAAGTGCAACCCGGGACAGATCAGAGGCTAGCCATTGTGGAATGTACTAGCCCTGACTGTCCCGGGGGTATTAAAAAAAAAAAAAAAAATCCAGGGTGGAACTCCGCTTTAAGTGTAATTGTCCATCAGCTGTTTTGTTCCTCTGCTTTAGCATGAATCACTTTTGATAATTTTTCCTGACACCAAGAGAAAAATGGTGACAGGGGAGGGATCTCCAGCAGATTGACAGCATCAGCGCTGTTCCCGTGTACTGTGTGGTGGGGGTTGTGGGTCCTCCCTCCATTTAGCTCTCAGAGCTGTGCACACAGGCACAGTGCTGGATTGATGGACTTCGGTAAGTGTTGGGGTGGAAGAGATATTCATTTTAATGCGGGTAATGTATTAGGTTACAAACACCATATTAAGAACCACTTTAGTATGCTGAGCTTATAGCGGTTGTAAACCCTTACATACTGTATACCCAGTGAAGTGAATGGCCTCGGGTGATACAGAGATTAAACAAATCCTCTTGCATAAGTTGTAGCGGTCTATCTGCAGTCTTTTCTTCTCCATATCCTTTCCAAGTTCAGAATTGGCTCAGTCCTGGGACCAACCTTGTTCAGTTTATTCATAAACAGCATTGAGGACGGGATCAGTAGTGCGTTATCAGTTTTTGCAGATGACACAAAATTGGCCAGGGCAATAAATGCAGAGCATGAAGCAGACCAAATGAGGTTTAATGTGAAGTGTAAGGTTTTGCACTTGGGGACTAAAAACATAAAAGCACAATACACTTGGAGGGGGGGGGACCTTTGGGGGAATCAAAAAAGGAGAAAGATCTGGGAGTCTTGGTAGAGGATAGACTAGGCCAGAGGTCCTCAACTCCAGTCCTCAGGGCCCACTAACAGGCCAGATTTTAAGTATTACCTTGGGGAGATGTAGACTAGAGTAATGTAATCACTGGAGCAGCAAATTATATCACCTGGGATGTATTTCAGTTAGCTTGCAAACCTGGCCTGTTAGTGGGCCCTGAGGACCAGGGTTGAGGACCACTGGACTAGGCAATAGCATGCAATGTCAAAAGGCAGCTGCCAAAGCCGGCAGAATATTAGCATGCATAAAGAAAGGGATGTATACTATAATCCTACCACTTTATAAAACTCTGGTCCGACCACATCTGGAGTATTCTGTCCAGTTCTGGTCGCCGGTCCTCAGGAGGGATGTGTTGGAGCTGGAGAAAGTCCAGAGAAGGGCAACTAAACTAATTAGGGGATTGGAGGACCTTAATTATGAAGAGCGTCTGCAATCGCTTGATTTATTCTCCCTGGAGAAGAGACGCCTGAGAGGGGACATGATAGCAATTTATAAATATCTCAATGGTGATCTCAGCATAGAAAAAAAGCTATTCAGTCAAAAGGATTGCATGAGGCTCGAGGGCATACAATGCATTTAGAGGAGAAGCGTTTTAATCTCAGGCAACGTGGGGGGTTCTTTACTGTTAGGGCTACAAGATTGTGCAATTCTCTACCACAAGAGGTGGTTTCTGCGGGAAGTATGGTGGCTTTCAAAAGACTCTTAGACGTACATCTCAAGGATCAGAACATTCAGGGGTATGAGAAATGATTACGGCCACACACACACCTACACAGGTTGAACTATTGTCTTTAGTCAACCTCACCTACTATGCAACTATGTAACTATGTAATAAGAATTTATAACACTTATCTGGGTCATCAGAAAAAGGGGACGGGAAGCTGAAATTACACTCTGCAGAGCTCAGTGAGAGCTGATAGGAGGGAAGGGACACAACCCCCTTCACACCGCTCACAGGAACAGAGCTGAGGAGGTCAATCACAGGCTGTGTGCTGGATCTCTCTCTCCACCCCCCCCCCCCCCACCCCCAGTCACTTTTTTTACCTCTGGGTGTCAGCAGTGACTCATGCAATGACACTTTGTGCTCTGGACGACTGTGACAAGTACACAATGACAGAGGGATATGCTTTGTTCATATTTCATGTCACCCACTTTGGGTTATAAATCTTACCTTCTGTAACACCTTCATGGCGAAAATCTTGCCAGAATTGGAACCAATCACCTTCCTCACCTGAAACACCTGCAAAGAAGGTGACAACATCTTTAGAACAAATAAACGTATGGGTATCCTGCTATGAGCATCTGTCAAAAATAAAAAAGGAATATAACAGTTGAGTCCACAGCATCTTACAGTTGGCAGAAGTCCATACTGCACTTCACAGGTGCAGCAACCAGTGTTCAATAGAACAATAATGACTAGGATAGGAGCAAGAGACAGCTTTTTCCAGCAGATGAGACATGCAAACTGTACCTCCTAACAATTTTTCCACTTGATAGGTTAGTTATAGTTGACATATAAAAAGGCATTTCTCTGATTGGATGAGATAGAGACAATTTGGTGCCTCTTTACCTTGTCCTAATAGAAAATGATTTGAGAAAATGCATAGCGTTCTCTGAATGGCCCTGTGCTATGTGAGCGGCCGCCACTCAGCATAGAACCCAGAAGAAAGTGGCTACAGTAATTCCCCACTTCCACAGGGAATCAGCCAGGTATGGAATATGCGTACTTACATGTGGGAACAATCAGCAGGGTCAGTGTTTCCACTAGGCAAACTAGGCAGCCGCCTAGGGCGCATTGCCACTTAGGGGCGCAGCCACGAGTCGGCACTCTCTCTCCATCATGAATGATTATTGTGAGCTGAGGGGAGGGGGTGGTGGTGGGGGAGGAAGAAGGGACAGAGGAAGATGCCAGGTGTCTTGGGCAGTGGCGGAACTACCAGGTCCTGGCTTTCCACCACTGGTAGAGAGGCCCGAAGAGGCAGGAATGGAGCCCACCAGAGTGCTGCCTGCATGATGATCCTCTTTGGCTGAAGCTGAGCGGCCTTAACCCCAGGCAGGAAGAAACACTCTGCACTAAGTTGGTAGGCAGCCGTTCATTTCCCTGGGTCAGTATTAAGCAGGGAGCAGAGGAAAGCTGAACCTGAGCTTGGCACTGTAGGGTGGAACCTTTACTGGGGCAGAAGCGACAAGGCCCCGGACTGGTCTGAGGAGGATGGTGATGAAGGACATGCGGAGCGCTCTGACTGCTGCTTTTCCCTCCACCAGGAGCCGGTTGGAGCTGTGGTGAGCACTTTGGTCCAGGAGAGGAGCGTCCTAGGAGAAGGAATCAGCAGGATCACAGTGAGGGAGGGCAGAGTGCGGGCCACTCTCTTCATACCGTCCAGTGAGTGTCCCCAGAACAGGGGATCAGGGCCCCTGGGTGTTACATGGAGCATCCCTGGTATGAAAGGGAATCGGGGTCACCAGGTGTGCCATGGGGAATCGGAGTCACCAGGTGTGACAGGGGTTCGGGGGTCACCAGGTGTGCCATGAGGAATTGGGGACACTGGGTGTGCCATGGGGGATTGGGTCCCCAAGTGTGACACGGAGGAAAATCAGGGTCCCCAGGTGTGACATGGAGGAACATCAGGGTTCCCAAGTGTGACATGGAAAAACATCAGGGTCTGACATAGAGAAACATTGGGGTCACTGGGTATGACAGCATGACATTGAGGAACACGGGGGTCCCTCGGTGTGACATGGAGGAACATCAGGGTCAGTGGGTATGACAGCATTACATAGAGGAATATTGAGGTCCCAGGGTGTGACATGGAAAAACATCAAAGTCCCTGGGTGTGACATGGAGGAATAGGAGGGTCACTGGGTATGACAGCATAACATGGAGGAACCATCAGATCAGGGTTACTAGGTATGACAGAGGAGTTTTTAACCCCTTCCCTTTTTTGGGGGGGCGCAAGTAGCTGGTCTTGCCTAGGGCGTAAAATAGTCTAGCACCGGCCCTGACAATCAGGTTACAGTACAACATCCACCTTGCCCTGTCCAGACCTACAGAGGATCATTTCAAACATGCAGAGAAGATGGAGGAGTTTCAGGGGAGGAAAGACAGATTAGCTGTACTGATCCCACAAAGCAACTAGAGCACCCACTGATATATGCTACTGCTGTGGCGTTGTCTGACTGCAACCGGAACAAATGACCCCCCAGACATGACATCCAGCATTGCAGGGACAACCAAATCCCCTGAAGCTCCAGAACAATAATCGAAAGATGAAATTCCTCCAAAGTCCAAGCCTTCTGCACCAAAAGGGTGTCTAGGATTCCTCCCCAGCCTGATAGGCTGCCTGGCATCTGTTGTAAGGATCAAAAGAACATTGGAAGGAAGGACGCCCAACGGCCCATAACTCCAGAACTGGATTTCTGAGCCACCAGGGTAAGGACAACCTGGTCTTTAGGGACAGGTGAATCAGCGTTTCCAACTTGTTCCACAATAACAGGATGTTAGGCTGTTAGGGTTTAGAGTGGAGCTGGAAAATGAGGCTGACTCAAAGGAGGCCACCATCTGTCAGTAAACTTGTGCAGAAGTAAAGGTAGGGCAAGTCCTTGACTGAAAAATCCAAGTCTGGGAATAGAGAGCTTAAAGTTTCTACTAAGAAAAACTGTGGCTTGAACCATCTAAGATTGAACCCAGATACTTCCAAGGAAGAAGGAGTTGGTCTCCGAAGGTTCGGGACCCAAGATCTGGATAGATTAAACCACACTGTCAGAACCTGTGCGGAATACTCCCTCTTAAAAAATAATGAAATATAAAAGACCTCTACTTATGCCACCCCAAGGGGGTGGGACTTTATGGGCAAGTGATCATGTACAAGGTTTATACATAAAATAAAAATACAATTTATTGAAGAAATAAGTTTTAAACATAGATTCAAAAAACACATACAAGTATTGTGTTGGTAGGTGTTGGGTTATAGACAGTGGTGGGATTCAAAAATTTTAGTAACCAGTTCCGACTTTCCCAGCAGAATGACCAGCGTGCCCCCTTTAAATGCACAGAGACCAGCGTGCCCCCCTTTCAATGCAGAGAGACCAGCATGCCCCCTTTCAATGCACATTGCCCCCAATGACTGCAGAGTGCCAGCCACAGCATTGCCCCCAATGACTGCAGAGTGCCAGAACACAGCATTGCCCCCAATGATTGCAGAGTGCCAGAACACAGCATTGCCCCCAATGATTGCAGAGTGCCAGAACACAGCATTGCCCCCAATGATTGCAGAGTGCCAGCCACACATTGCCCCCAATGATTGCAGAGTGCCAGCGACCCCCCCGCACTTACCTCTCTCGCAGCTTCTCTTCAGTCCGCGGCTCCCCGCATCTCCGAGTCTTCAGTCCTCCCGCGGCGCCTCCTCCTCGTCCAATGGCACGGTGTTTGCCTTTCGGCCAATCAGGAAGCGGGAGGACCCGCTCCCCGATTGGCCAGGAGGAGGATCCGTGTGACAATAGCGAATTCTCATTCGCTATTGTCACAGAATGGGCGGGTTGGGGCACACTGCTCCGCTCCTTGGCCGCCACGTCTGCGGCTGCGCGGTCCGAGCGCGGGACATTCAATTGTACTGCGCTCGGACGCACAGAGGGATTCAGCCGGTTCTGCGAACTGGCAGAACGTTAGTAACCGGTTCTATGGAACCGGTGCGAAACGGCTGAATCCCACCACTGGTTATAGACCCAAAAGTTAGTAGGTGAAGAGAAAGTTTTCGAAAAATTCAGTGACAGGTGTGAATATGGTGACTTTATAGGGATGTTATCTTTGTTTTTCCATGCTTGGAGGCTTGGAAAGGTATTCACAGAGATTTCCAATGCGTATCCGAAGTGTTTCGGCTATCTTATAGCCTTTTTCAAGGATTTGTCACCAGGTCTGTAGGAGTAGCAAATAATAAATAAATTATTAGCTGTGGTTACCACGGTCATTTGAACAATATGCCGATGGTATTAAATAGTCATATGTATATACATACATTTGTTTGCCTGTTCATGTGCGATTCCTTTTGTCCCTTAATCGCAACAGGAACCAATGGATCATTGTGAATGCATCATTGTGAGTGCTACATTGCAGCACAAACCTGTGAGTTCTCCAAAAATCATTTACCGTATGTATACTTACAACTGATGAATCAATAATATAATGCATATATACTCTTACAGGCCACATCCATTGGTTTCTCAGACCTGGTGATAAATCCTTGAAAAAGGCTATAAGATAGCCGAAAACGCATTGGATACACATTGGGAATCTGTGAATACCTTTCCAAGCCTCCAAGCATGGAAAAACAGAGATAACATCCCTATAAAGTCACATTTACAACTGTCACGGAATTTTCCGAAACCTTTCTCTTCACCTATTCACTTTTGGGTCTATAACCCAACACCTACCAACACAATACTTACATGTGTTTTTTGAATCTATGTTTAAAACTTATTTCTTCAATAAATTGTATTTTTATTTTATGTATAAACCTTGTACATGATCGCTTGCCCATAAAGTCCCACCCCCTTGGTTTGAGGCACCAAAGCAATCCCGTGTATATAATATGGGACGGAGGCAACCCATATTGCTTTAGCTACCTAGAGATCAACCCCCCCCTCCCCCATCATTCCAAATAGTATTAGAACAAAAAAGGTGCAGAACCCGGTTCTGCCAAAAAGGTGGCCTACACTGGCATTAGTATGAGACCAACACACTTCTAATATAAAAGTATCAAACATTTTATTTTAACATGTAATAAAACAGGATGTTAGCATGACATCCGAAAACACAACAAAGATACAATAAAATCAGTGGGAAAACATTGAAATATAGGATGAGGCCCTAGTACAGCACCACCCTAGCTCACACATCTTTGGTGTCAGTTCCCAAAGTGTTTCATGTACTGGGTCACCCCGCTGGTCAATGCGTTTCGCTACAATGCATAGCTTTCTCAAGACCAATTCAGGAGGAAATCCTAGTCTGATAAACACAATGAATATATGTTACATATGAATACAATTCCATCGGTTCCTTTATATACAAACATAGATTTCATATCAACATCAGTGAGTTGACAATTCCCAAGAACAGAAGACTCACAGCAGGGTCAGCTGGATCCGCAACAGGTCATAATATGCCTGTGTTTTGGGCCGACACAGGGACCACAAAGTATCCCATCTATGGATGCACCATTGCAAACAGGTAACTTACAAGTTCCAAAATCACCATAGCTAGTATAGAAGGGACAGAAAAAAAAAAAAAAAAAAAAAGGAGAAAAGAAAATATTCTGTAAGAGGACCCTTCAGAGGAACCTGCAACTGCTATACATTTACCTTCTTATATTATCTATTATGTTAGGCTCATACCCGTCTCTAAAAATGTGATATCTGCCCTTCAGGTATCAGATAAGAGTGTATACCATGACAACTAATCCTTTCTGGGGATGGTGCAAGGCAACGAAATGTTGATCCAATGCTTAAAGCCTTGTATCCGGGTAATGGGGACACATTCACCCCGTCTTGGTTGAGCCCTCTGGCCCGTGTCCTAGAAAAGGATCCCCCAGCTGGAAACAAAAAGGGTCACAGCATCAGCTCTATCATTCATCTGTAAATCATAGACCCATTCTTAATCCAGGTTGTGACGTCATGACCTCGCCTGTGTTCCCCCCGCCGCGCATGTGTACCTGACTGGCAGAAAGCCCCACCCTAGTAAAAAAAGAGGACAAACCAGGGGAGGGAAGAGAGAAAGGGGAGGAACAAACCACCCAAGGCAGAACAACGGCGTCCACCAGACACAGTCCAAGGACGGCCATGCAGAATGCATATGCCCGCCCAAGAAACAGCAACCAAGCAAGATTCGCCAGAAATCCATCCCAGGGGTTACAGCACAAGTCAACTACACCTCCAAACATTTAATAAATCAAAAGTACCATATCTCATACATAGAAGAAAGCATTTCCATTTGGAAGATAAAGGGTTTGATTTTCAAATATCCACGGACAGAATTCACAGGACCCACATTTCCAGGTGCCCCTAATCTGCTGCCCTAAATTCGACTCTAAAGTGTTTACAAAATTATTTTTGGTCACTATATATCTTTTACTGATATAGCTCTCCGATATGTTTTCTCTGGATTGTCCCTGATGTATTTTTTTAAAACAGAATTGGTTAGAAGATACTAATGTTTCTGAAGATCTCTTGGACATGGCCCTGCTGTCTATTAAATGTTGTAATCAGTCTGATCCTCGGGGGTGGACTTTTAACTTTATTGAAGGCCTTTTTGAGGCAACTCCGAGAGTAGCCTAATCGTAGGAGTCTATCCCTCAAAGTCTACTGGCCCTGAAGAATCACGTGACCAGTGACGTAACGCATAGGAGGAGCCAGTGACTTCAGACCTGTTAATACTAAGAGTATCAGTCAGCCCGGGGAGCTGAAGCCACTCACGGCAATAGAAGGGATTAATCTTATTGGATGCCATGCGATCATTAGCCTCTCTAAATGTGAGTGTATGAAGTTGTTTTTTTAACTAATAAATGTGTTTTTATAACATACTGCACTATGAAATCACTTGGTTTCATCCACATACAGGGTGGAGTTTACCACTCTGAATAGAGGAGGATTCAAGGGAAGCTACTGGACTCCCACTGGTGGATTAGAAATTTGTAAACTGCATGATACCATTGTGCTGCAGATGAATGTGCATTGCATTTAAAGGTGGATAGCAGGTTGATGGATTTTGCACATTGAGCACTGAAGAATTTTATTTAAGAACCACTGCATGCATGAGTTTTTCATGGATATATGATCATTGATCGCTGAATAAAACATTTCTTTGTTATTTTTCACATCTTTATATATTTTTAAACGAGAATATTTTTTCACATTGCTGTTATTTTTTTTATTTTTATTATTATTTATTTATTATTTTATTATTATTTTTTGCACAAATCTTTTTTGAACGGAACATTTTCTATGTTTATTATAGATTTCTTTATGGACTTTTCCGTTGGATGTATAATTGTTTATTAGTTTTAACACGATCATGGGTTTTTGATAATTATACACGGTTTTATTTATAGAACGGCGCACCACACCTACACAAATAATAGTCATCACAAAGACTTGTAATGTGGGGAGATAAAGAGTGGGTGTGCCCGACTAGGACAATTAGCAACTGATATAGCTATAACCGAAAAGTGGAGGATATAAAAATACTTTTTCTTTTTAAATATCTGTTTCCGTGACCTCAATCAGAAAGTGACTTTTTTTTTTTTTTAATATGAAAAAAAAAAAAAATTTATTTTTATTATATATATATATATATATATATATATATATATAATTTGGACTGCTTTTAAATTGGCCCAGTAGGTTAAAATACACGGCTCCGTTTTTAAAGTATTTCTTATTGTAATTGCTATATCTGTAGGACATTTGGAGCCTATAGAAAAACCCTTATGGTTAGCATTCCCCATCCTGGCTAGTTGTTAGGGTGTGGCGTATGTTGAGCGCTCGCCCCCCCAGCATCACAAAAGTGCATACTTCATGAGCTGCGCCTGCAGTCAGTGCCATCTTAAGAGCATTAAAGGGCCCCGGGCAATGCAGTGCACTGGGGCCCCGCCTACACAATCACCCACGAGAATAAAAAAGCAAAATTATCGATAAGGCGATATTTATTCAATGACCGCTTCCTAGTTCGGCAGCTGGGTCCGGTGAACACACACACGGAAGGGAGTCAGACTGTCAGACTCGACTGTCCTGTGTGCGCCTATTCCTGTGGAGGCGGACAGGCATTCCTTCAGTTGTGGACTTCCCCTCCACGGCCCAAGTGGCCTGACAGCAGCGCAGGGCCGACAGGTGCTTGCCACCTGCTAAGTTCAGCGGCGGGATGCACACGGGAATCAGGACTGTTTGGCTGGGCTGGGTTGCTGGGCAGTTGGGGCCCCCCCAGGCAAGTGGGGCCCCCGGGCATCTGCCCAGCGTGCCCATTCGGAAAGATGGCCCTGTGCACAGTCTGGTGTCTCTCACTCTGTAGCAGCAGGGACTGAGCTCAACATTGCGCTAATGCGAAGTCTTTAAAAACCCTACTAGGAAATATTGTCCCGAGGAGTCTCAAATTGCTACTTTTAAACCCAAGCCAGGCACCCAGTTTATTCACAAACCTTGGGTTTCTAAATCCCCCAAACCCACCAATAAATCTGCATGAAGGGAAATCCCTACTTTCCAAATCTTTTGCGGACATCTGAAAGTCATATGGTGATGAGAGAACACCAGACTATAATTGGGCTTTGGGTCCAAGTATCATATTAAAAGGTGTATGCTATATTATTATTATTATTATTATTATTATTATATTAAAAGCTATCATGATCAGAAGACTTTTTTTTTTTTTTTTTTATTGCCCATCATCAATGTATAATTGTGCTTTAAAAAAAATCAAAAAATCAATATAAATCAAATTGTGTTGCAAGCGGTAATGTAAATCTGGTAGCTCAAGTTTGCAGCCCTTTGCAGAATAAGCTCATATGTGTTACACACTCACCTTTCCATAGCTGCCACATCCAAGTACTCGCAATATGTGAAAGCACTGGGGAGACAGCGTCTCTTGTCCTGGGCACATTCTGCTATCTGACAGGTCATACTCGGTACATGGAGAACTAGGCCTGGGAAGCAAATAGATTTATTTATGTTAAATTAAGCACATGTAGGTTTTACATTCAGTGTTTTTTCCAGTGTTGTGTGAACTTCTATTCTCTCATCACTTTTATTACACAGCTTGAATCAGGTTTTGTGCTTACAGATAACAAAAGAGAATACTTGTTACAAGTTACTGCTATACAGTCTGTTTTTCAGTGCAATGCAGAGATGAACTGCTAACTCTTTAGGCCCCGTTCACACTGGGGCGATCTGACTTGCCGGGGCGACCTCACAGGTCGCGGCGCGAAGCTCGCACCGCGACCTCAGAGCGGCCGGCACGGACTTCATAACATTGAAGTCAATGCAAGTCGGTCCGAGGTCGCCCCAAAGAAGCTCCGGACCCTTTTTCTAAGTCGGAGCGACTTGGGTAGCTCCTATTAGAATGGGTCCACAGCTTCTCTATGGCAGGCGACCTACGGCGACCAGGTCGCCTGACAGGTCGCCCCAGTGTTAACGGGGTCTAAGTCTCATTTAACCCCAACATCTACGTCAGAGAACACAACTACTGGATGTGTATCTACATTTAATGCCTAAAGCCTCGTACACACACAAACGAATTTCCACTGACCGGTCGTCCGTCTTTTGTCCAGAGTGGTGTCTGTTGGTTGGAATGTGCTCTAGACTGCACACAAATTTTCCCGTATGACAGAATTCTACTTCAGAAGTGATGTCATGTGTTGGATTGCTTTCTATGTGTTCTTTCTTCTCTGGGCATGCCTAGTCTTGCTCATAAGATTTTTCCCCGTCGAAATCTGTACTAATGAGACGAAAATCGGACGTGTGTTGACGGTCGACAAAAATTATATAGCCTGCACACCAGGATTTTTTTTGGCCGAAAAGTCGGAGTCGGTTGTCGGATGCACCATACTAACAAGCGGAAAATCGGAAGATCGGTCGTTGGACGAATTGTCCCGGCCGAATTTCTACTCGTGTGTACGAGGCTTAAGTGTACCTATCCTATAGTGACACACACTTTAAAATCTGGATTGCACAATTTGTGTGCAAACTACTTTAGCTCTACCAACATCTACAGAATGTAGTTGGCAGATCTCAAGATGGAAAATTTACCAACTACATAGTACACAAACTAAACAAACAAACAGTTAAATGTGCTGTACAGTATCTCACAAAAGTGAGTACACCCCTCACATTTTTGTAAATATTTTATTATATCTTTTCATGTAACAACACTGAAGAAATGACACTTTGCTACAGTAAAGTAGTGAGTGTACAGCTTGTATAACCGTGTAAATTTGCTGTCCCCTAAAAATAACTCACACAGCCATTAATGTCTAAACCGTTGGCAACAAAAGTGAGTACACCCCTAAGTAAAATTTTCAAAAAATTGGGTTCAAAGTGTCAATATTTTGTGTGGCCGCCATTATTTTCCAGCAGTGCCTTAATGCTCTTGGGCATGGAGTTCACCAGAGCTTCAAAGGTTACCACTGGATTCTTCTTCCACTCCTCCATGATGACATCACAAAGCTGGTGGATGTTAGAGACCTTGCGCTCCTCCACCTTCCATTTGAAGATGCCCCACAGATGCTCAATAGGGTTTAGGTCTGGAGACATGCTTGGCCAGTCCATAAACTTTACCCTCAGCTTCTTTAGCAAGACAGTGGTCATCTTGGAGGTGCGTTTGGGGTCGTTATGTTGGAATACTGCCCTGCGGCCCAGTCTCCGAAGGGAGGGAATCATGCTCTGCTTCAGTATGTCACAGTACATGTTGGCATTCATGGTTCCCTCAATGAACTGTAGCTCCCCAGTGCTGGCAGCACTCATGCAGCCCCAGACCATGCCACTCTCACCACCATGCTTGACTGTAGGGCTGAAACAACTAATCGACTAAATAGATAATAATCGATAATGACAATCGTTGTCAACGATTGTCATTATCGATTAGTTGCGCTGCGTTCTTGACTTTCCGACTGTCAGCGAGCTCCGTCTACTCTGTGAAGCTGCAGTGTGCACTCACTGTCTCTCACAGCTTGGCACTTCCGTGACCTCCCCCTTACTCCTTTTTCCTCTCCGCCTTCTTTCTGACATCAGTGAGGGAGTGAGTCAGATCGAGGTGAGGGAGAAAAGAGAGGACAGAAGCAGCAAAACGTGAGTGCCGAGCTTAGTATAACAGTGTCCTAGGAGTCCATGCAAGGCAACCCGTCAAAAAAAAAGAATAAAAGCTTATCCAGATAAGAGTTAATATTCCTTATAAAGTGCAATATTATAATAGAAAAATAAGTGATTAAAAACGTCCATATAGCACATATAGGTGGTCTTTCTTTGCTCCCTATTTCATATCTATGGCTGACATGGACGTTTTTATTCACTTATTTTTCTATTATAATATTGCACCTTATAAGGAATATTAACGCTTTTTTATCTAGATAAGCATTTATTATATTATTTACAGTATATAGCAGCTTAATTAAAAAAAAAAAAAAAAAGTTTTGGTATAAGTGCCGGTTCACACTTGTGCGGTTTGTGAGATCGCATGTAATTCGGAGCGCACTGCTCCTAAATTACATGCGATCTCATGTGCGGATGCGAGTTCAGCCATACACTTTGTATGGCTGAATTCGCAGCACATCCGCAGCAAACTCGCACATGAGGCTTTTTTGAGCCGCCTCAGAATCGGATCGCACAGTGGTTCACATTTGTGCGATCCGATTCTGTGCGAACTTGCAGATCGCACTGCAATATGCGATTGCAACTGGGGTGTCGTTAACTTTAAATGACACCCCCTGCGTATCGCATATGGCAGTGTGAACTGCCAGATGTGTGGATGCGATGGCCTTAGGCTCGGTTCACATTTGTGCGATGCGGGAATGCTGCGAATATGCAGCATGTTCCTGCATCGCATCCGCACATCTGTAATGCTAACGAGTCACATGACACCGGGGAGGGAAAATGGCTAATTGGGCCCAATTTGGACATTTTCACATAGGGGTGTAATCACTTTTGTTGCCAGCAGTTTAGACATTAATGGCTGTGTGTTGAGTTATTTTGAGGGGACAGCAAATTTACACTGTTATACAAGCTGTACACTCACTACTTTACATTGTAGCAAAGTGTAATTTCTTCAGTGTTGTCACATGAAAAGATATAATAAAAGGTTTACAAAAATGTGAGGGGTGTACTCACTTATGTGAGATACTGTATATCCAATAAGGCAAGCTCTCAAACTACATAGGTCTTGGCAAATATAAAAAGACTGTACAATTAGACTGCAATGTGTGTTACATGCTTAAATGTCAGTGAGCATTAACAAACTCACAGCTGAAACATGCCTAAGCTTGGATTTCAACACTTCTACACGCCAAAAGCTAGAATGATCTGGCATGCAAGGAAAGTCAAACGAGCCACTAGCAACAACTTATTATACTATATACTGTATCTAAACCAAGGGAAAAAAAAGTAATGTATTGCAGCGTATCAGTCCTTAGACAAGGTGTTTGCATTATTTTCTTTTTTACAATTTTTTTTCTTTACTTCAACCTGGTAATCAGTAACACATTTCCTGTTCTAAGGTGACTACACTTAAGCCTCGTACACACGCGTCGAAATTCGGCCGGGAATTTTCGTCCGACGACCGATCTGCCGATTTTCGGCTTGTTCGTATGATGCTTCCGACAACCGACTCCGACTTTTCGGCCGAAAAAATCCTGGTGTGCAGGCTATAAAATTTTTGTCCTCCGTCAAAACACGTCCGATTTTCCGTCAGTCAGTACAGATTTCGACAGGAAAAAATCTTATGAGCAAGACTGGGCATGTTTAGAGATGAAAGAACACAAAGAAAGCAAACCAACACATGACATCACTTCTGAAGTAGAATTCTGTCGTGCGGGAAAATTCGTGTGCAGTCTAGAGCACATTCCAACCAACAAAAACACCACTCTGGCCAAAAGATGGACGACCGGTCGGCGGAAATTCGTTGCGTGTGTACTAGGCTTTACTCGCTATACTGCATCTATGGAGGACGACCAGTGTAGTCGCCCTAAAGCTAGCCATAGATAGATCTTTTTTATTGTCTAGCCAGCAGATAGATTAAAGAAAAAGAAGCAGATTCTCCCTTCCACACAATTGAGGAGGCTGGGGAAATTCTCCCTGTTGTATTTTGACATCAGGACTCCTCCACTGTCAGAATACACCGATTAAGGCTGCAGTGTTGATTTGAACACAAATTTTCCAACAAGCCTATTCAAAAAGTTGAATCCTCCCTGCAGTTTTATTTTAATTCTGATAGCGGGACTGCTCTGCTGTCAGAATACACTGATCCGCGCTGTAGCTGATTGGCTGCAGACGCTGGGTGAACGAAAATATGCCAACCGCCCCATTCAAGCGGACTTCTCTAACGGGAACGGCCATAGATGGAATGAAATTCAGCCAGGCCCTGCTGGACCAGCTGAATTTTGATCCATCTACAGTGCCTTGCGAAAGTATTCGGCCCCCTTGAACTTTGCGAACTTTTGCCACATTTCAGGCTTCAAACAAAGATATAAAAACTGTAATTTTTTGTGAAGAATCAACAACAAGTGGGACACAATCATGAAGTGGAATGAAATGTATTGGATATTTCAAACTTTGTTAACAAATAAAAAAAACTGAAAAAATGGGCGTGCAAAATTATTCAGCCCCTTTACTTTCAGTGCAGCAAACTCTCTCCAGAAGTTCAGTGAGGATCTCTGAATGATCCAATGTTGACCTAAATGACTAATGATGATAAATAGAATCCACCTGTGTGTAATCAAGTCTCCGTATAAATGCACCTGCACTGTGATAGTCTTAGAGGTCAGTTTAAAGCGCAGAGAGCATCATGAAGAACAAGGAACACACCAGGCAGGTCCGAGATACTGTTGTGGAGAAGTTTAAAGCTGGATTTGGATACAAAAATATTTCCCAAGCTTTAAACATCCCAAGGAGCACTGTGCAAGCGATAATATTGAAATGGAAGGAGTATCAGACCACTGCAAATCTACGAAGACCTGGCCGTCCCGCTAAACTTTCAGCTCATACAAGGAGAAGACTGATATGAGATGCAGCCAAGAGGCCCATGATCACTCTGGATGAACTGCAGAGATCTACAGCTGAGGTGGGAGACTCTGTCCATAGGACAACAATCAGTCGTATACTGCACAAATCTGGCCTTTATGGAAGAGTGGCAAGAAGAAAGCCATTTCCTAAAGATATCCATAAAAAGTGTCATTTAAAGTTTGCCACAACCCACCTGGGAGACACACCAAACATGTGGAAGAAGGTGCTCTGGTCAGATGAATGTTATGTTTGGCGTAAAAGCAACACAGCTCATCACCCTGAACACACCATCCCCACTGTCAAACATGGTGGTGGCAGCATCATGGTTTGGGCCTGCTTTTCTTCAGTAGGGACAGGGAAGATGGTTAAAATTGATGGGAAGATGGATGGAGCCAAATACAGGACCATTCTGGAAGAAAACCTGATGGAGTCTGCAAAAGACCTGAGACTTGGACGGAGATTTGTCTTCCAACAAGACAATGATCCAAAACATAAAGCAAAATCTACAATGGAATGGTTCACAAATAAACATATCCAGGTGTTAGAATGGCCAAGTCAAAGTCCAGACCTGAATCCAATTGAGAATCTGTGGAAAGAACTGAAAACTGCTGTTCACAAACGCTCTCCATCCAACCTCACTGAGCTTGAGCTGTTTTGCAAGGAGTAATGGGCAGAAATTTCAGTCTCTCGATGTGCAAAACTGATAGAGACATACCCCAAGCGACTTACAGCTGTAATCGCAGCAAAAGGTGGCGCTACAAAGTATTAACTTAAGGGGGCCGAATAATTTTGCACACCCAATTTTTCAGTTTTTTATTTGTTAAAGTTTGAAATATCCAATAAATTTCGTTCCACTTCATGATTGTGTCCCACTTGTTGATTCTTCACAAAAAATTACAGTTTTATATCTTTATGTTTGAAGCCTAAAATGTGGCAAAAGGTCGAAAAGTTCAAGGGGGCCGAATACTTTCGCAAGGCACTGTACAGCCTAATTATGGGTTTTAGGGCAAAAAACCCAACTTTCCATCCCTATGGGTACAGTAGTGATGTTAGGTCAGCAGGGGCATTTGGGGCCTTTAGAGGTAAGTTGCTTAGACATCTCAATGGAGGAAAAAGTGCATAGGGAACATGTTCACAGTCCAAGCGGCAGGAAAGCACCACAGAAAGCAGCAAATCTTCATGGGTAAATAGTGACATCACCTTGCACGGGTGTGTGAATCAAGATACAAAGTGCAAACACTTGGGCAGGTAAAACAGCTAAGTGATAAGCCAAGCTTACTTTTAGTGCAAACTCAACTTCAAGCAGTTTTAAGCTGTTTGTTACCTTAACTATTGTAAAACTTTAGTTAATAAACTGTAACACAAGATCATTAGTTATACTTACACATCGCAATACACAATGCCTTCTGTGTCATCATCCTGGAACAAAAGAAAAGATTTAGTGAGTATAATCTATATAACAGTGGTAAGGGAACAGAAGTAACCAGGTGTGTGCCAATAGTCCTGTAGGAGGTCCTTAGGTAGGTGTATTATTTTAGGACCTCTCTAAAGGCCATGCCTCACACTGGTGCGAGATACGCTATGACTTTGGGAGCACGTCACATGACGTGTACAAATCAATGCTTCCCTAGGAGAGCCGTCTTAACTGGTGCAACAAAATTCGGTCCGACTTTGAAAAAGGTTCCTGCACTACTTTGGTCTGACTTCAGCCCATTCAATATCATTAAAGTCAGATCCTCATCCTAACTTTCCGACTTGTGACATCCGACATGGTGATTACAGCAGCAGGAAAAGGAATTTATGTCACACTGGGATTGGTTTGATTGGTGAAAGGACAAGTTGGACCATCTTAAATTTGGAGAAAAATCGTATCTTGATCATTGGAGTTGGATGGAAGTAGGACTGATGTACTGTAGCAGGGCAAAGTCGGATTGACAGTTGTACAACAGTCATGTCGTACCAGTGTAAACCTGGCATAAAGGCTCTCTGCTGCATTAGAGCTGGGGGGGGGGGGGGGAGAAGCATATTCCATCTGCTCTCTGCTGCATTAGAGCTGGGGGGGGGGGAGAAGCATATTCCATCTGCTCTCTGCTGCATTAGAGCTGGGGGGGGGGGAGAAGCATATTCCATCTGCTCTCTGCTGCATTAGAGCTGGGGGGGGGGGGAGAAGCATATTCCATCTGCTCTCTGCTGCATTAGAGCTGGGGGGGGGGAGAAGCATATTCCATCTGCTCTCTGCTGCATTAGAGCTGGGGGGGGGGGAGAAGCATATTCCATCTGCTCTCTGCTGCATTAGAGCTGGGGGGGGGGGGAGAAGCATATTCCATCTGCTCTCTGCTGCATTAGAGCTGGGGGGGGGGAGAAGCATATTCCATCTGCTCTCTGCTGCATTAGAGCTGGGGGGGGAAGCATATTCCATCTGCTCTCTGCTGCATTAGAGCTGGGGGGGGAAGCATATTCCATCTGCTCTCTGCTGCATTAGAGCTGGGGGGAAGCATATTCCATCTGCTCTCTGCTGCATTAGAGCTGGGGGGGGGGAGGAGAAGCATATTCCACCTGCTCTCTGCTGCATTAGAGCTGGGGGGGGGGAGGAGAAGCATATTCCATCTGCTCTCTGCTGCATTAGAGCTGGGGGGGGGGGAGAAGCATATTCCATCTGCTCTCTGCTGCATTAGAGCTGGGGGGGGGGGGAGAAGCATATTCCATCTGCTCTCTGCTGCATTAGAGCTGGGGGGGGGGGGGGAGAAGCATATTCCATCTGCTCTCTGCTGCATTAGAGCTGGGGGGAGGAGAAGCAGCAGCACACTGAGCTTGCCAGCGAATGGCTGTGCAGCGGGGGTATGTCAGGACAAGTCTGATCATAGGAGGAGAGAACATGGAGTTCCCAGCATTGCTAGAGAACGGACCACAGTGTGTTCTCTGCTTAGTGTGGTCAGTTTTTAATAGGAAAGCAGAGCGATGGGAAGGAACACCAAGGATTTCACACAAAGGACGCAATATAAGGAGAACAGGATACTTTCTCATACAAGTATATGGTACAGCTGCCACATATCAGGAATATGAAACGTTGGGTCAACAAACACGTTAAAGAATTCCAGTCAACCTGCAGCTCAGCCGCCTTTTTTTTTTTTACCATCCCCCGACAACAAATGTCAACCAATCGTTAGATGTCATTTATTTTTAGATCGCTGATTCTCAAATATTGTTCGGAGAGTTCAGCTTCCACAATTACATTTCTCATGATGGATAATAATGATAATAACCACCTTTACAAAGCCAGGATCTGCCTGCATTGGCCACACATTCCAAGCCATTGAGTCAGAATAAAGCAGCACCCAGTGCAGTCAGAATAAAGCAGCACCCAGTGCAGTCAGAATAAAGCAGCACCCAGTGCAGCACCCAGTGCAGTCAGAATAAAGCAGCACCCAGTACAGCACCCAGTGCAGTCAGATCTCCATTCCTGGATGAGGATTTCCTGACCCTCAGCCCAGGACATTGTAGGACATTGTGTGCTGATGTGAGGACAGACCAGGAACAGTAAATATGTGATAAGGATTTCCTCTTATACAGAGGATCAGCAGGACAGTCATGAAATGTCATTAGGTAAACAGTTTGACATTAAACCACGCCCACATACACACCAAGCCAACCCACCAGATGCTGAGCCATTCAGCCTTGAGTATGCTCCTTAGCCCCTCCCCACTGTATCCCCGCCTTCTCCCTGTGAGACCCTCCGCGCCCCCCTTCATCCCCAGCAAAGTTCGGCTCCCCCATGGTCCTCACCAACTCATTCTCCTCACTCCTCTCCTCCGTTTCCAGGTCCAGATCAAAGACCCCTGCCATCACGAGGCAGGACCGGAACAAAAAGGACTCCTGGTTTCCGAGATCCGGCAAATATCTCTGTAGCCACGTCAGGTTTAATCAGCTGTTCGTCTTCACTTCCTGTCTTCGGGAACGGAGGTGTTGCATTGCGTATATTCCTATGACACTTGGTCTCCGGTATCATGGCGTCCCGAATAGACTCCGCTCACACGAGTTGGGGACACTTTTAGTTTTCACTCAGCTGGTTTAGATGCTTTTAATGAATGACGTGTGTACTGCTGCCCTCTAGTGGAAATGTGGAGACGTGCAGGAGCTAGCTATGGACACTTGCTAATAGGTAAAACAGAGGTAGTTTGCCTTGTAAAATAAAATCTATGAAAAGCCTTATAATAACTTGAGATTGTAATAAAGTATACACATTAACCTATTTCTGACACTTGCTGTTTATAAGTTAAAATCATTTTTTTTTTTTTTTTGCAAAAAAATTACTTAGAACCCTTAAACATTATATATTTTTTCTTCTAGCAGAGACCCTAGAGAATAAAATGGAGATCCTTGCAATATTTTTTATCACACCGTAATTGCACAGCGGTCTTCAAAAAGCAATTTTTTTTGGAAAAAATTACTTTTTTTAATAAAAAAATAAGAAACCAGTAAAGTTAGTCCAATTTTTTTCTATAGTGTGAACGATAATGTTACGCCGAGTAAATAGATACCCAACATGCCATGCTTCAAAATTGCGCACGCTCATGGAATGGCAACAAACTATATAGACTATATACGGCGGCGGTCAGCCCCTCCCAGGCAAAGTGACGTACCGGTACGTCGCTAGCCTGGGAGCCAATAGGGGGCGAGCGCGCGCCGCCGGAGGCACGCTCCAGCCCCCGCTCGTTCACTAGGCAGCCCACGCGTGTGACCAGCGGATCCGATGTCTGCCGGTCACTCGCGATCGCCGGTTACACCGGGAGAAAGGCAGGCGGCTTATGTAAACAAAGCCGCCTGTCATTCTCCCCTGTGTAACAGCACTGATCATACGGTCCTGCTATGTAGGACCGTTGATCTCTGTTGTTACACACACAGCCACATCCAATCACAGTTAGAAGCACGCCCCTAGGGACACACTTAACGCCTCCCTCTCCAATAAAGTTAACCCCTTCCATCCCAGTGTCATTTTTACAGTAACAGTGCATATGTATAGCACTGATTACTGCAGTAATGTCACTGGTACCCCCAAAAGTGTCAAAAATGTCAGTCAAGGGTCCGATCTGTCCGCCGTAATGTCGCAGTCCCACAAAAAAAACGCAGATCGCCGCCATTACTAGTTAAAAGAAAAACAATAAAAATGACAGAAATCTTTCCCTTTGTTAGTAAACGCGATAACTTTTGCGGAAACCAATCAAAACACGCTTATTGCGATTTTTTTTTAACCAAAAATATGTAGCAGAAAACAAATTGGCCTAAAATGTTAAAAAATTTAGATTTTTACCTTTTTTTTAGGGGGGGAATTTCATATAAAAAAATTTGAAAAATATTGTTATTTTTTCAAAATTGTCGCTGTTTTTTTGTTTATAGCGCAAAAAGTAAAAATCGCACAGGGGATCAAATACCACCAAAATAAAGCTCTGTCTGTGGGAAAAAAAGGACGTAAATTTAATTTGGGTACGGCATCGCACGACTGCGCAATTGTCCGTTAAAATAACGCAGTGCCGAATCACAAAATATGGCCTGGTCAGGAATGGGGTAAAATCTTCCAGTCTTAAAGCGGTTAAAAATACGCTCATTGAGATTTTTTTTGTCAAAGACATGTAGCTAAATACATTTTGGCCTAAATATATGACAAAAATTGAATATATTGGATATTTTTTTAACTGTCAAAGTAGAAAAATATTGTTATTTTTTCAAAATTGTCACATTTTTTTATTAATATTGCAAAAAATGAAAATCGCACAGGTGATCAAATACCACCAAAAGAAAGCTCTGTTTGTGGGAAAAAAAGGATGTAAATTTCGTTTGGGTACGGCGTTGCACGACCGCGCAATTGTCAGTTAAAGTCGCACAGTGCCGAATCGCAAAAAGTGGCCTGGACGTAAGACAGCAAAATCCTCCGGTGGTAAAGTGGTTAAAGAGGAAGTAAACCCTCCTCTGACACTTTTACCTATAGGTAAACCTATGATAAGACTTACCTATAGGTGCTGTAAATATCTCCTAAACATGTACCATTTAGGAGATATTTACCTTAAATTCAACCAGTGACATCACTGGCGCATGCGCTCTCAAGGAACGGCCGCTGGTGCCGTTCCTTCAGAGCCCCGTGCCGTGACCATCGGTTCCCGTGCGTATGAGTGGGAGTGACGTCATCGCGGCTCCGGCCAATCAGATGGCCAGATGCCGCGAACCCGGAAGAAGGGTGACAGAACATGTCACCCATGAAAGAGGTGAGCGGTCGGGGCTTTGTTCTAAGGTAAGTATTTCATAATGAGCTAGTATGTGATGTATACTAGCTCATTATGTGTTTGTCTTTCAGGTGTACTTTAAAAAAAAGAAAAAACCCATAGGCAACAATTTCTACAGGCTACCAGCTTAGAGTAACAGAGGAGGTTTAGGGCTCAAATAATTGCACTCGCTCTAACGATTGCGGCGATATCTCACATGTGTGGTTTGAACACTGTTTACATATGTGGGCGGGACTTGCGTATGCGTTCGCTTCTGCGTGCGAGCTAACGGGGACAGGGCGCTGTCATTTTTTTTTTCCTATTTATTTTTATCTATTGTTTGTATTTATCTATTATTTTTTTCTTTTTACATAGTTTTTTAACCACTTTACCACCGAAAGATTTTCCTGCTTTACGTCTCGGCCACTTTTTGCAACTTGGCACTGCGTGACTTTAACGGACAATTGCGCGGTCATGCAACGCCGTACCCAAATGAAATTTACGTCCTTTTTTTCACACAAACAGAGCTTCCTTTTGGTGGTATTTGATCACCTCTGCGGTTTTTATTTTTTGCGATAATAAAAAAAAAAAAAAAAAAAAAAATTTTGCGAAAAAATTTACATTTTCTACTTTGACAGCTAAAAAATATCCAATATATTCAGTTTTTGTCATATATTTAGGCCAAAATGTATTTTGCTACACGTCTTTGACAAAAAAATCCTCAATGAGTGTATTTTTAACTGCTTTAAGACCGCAAGATTTTACCCCATTCCTTTATTCCATTATTTTGCGATTCGGCACTGCGTTAATTTAATGGACAATTGCGCGGTCGTGCGACACTGTACACAAATTTAATTTATGTCTTTTTTTCCCCCACAAATAGAGCTTTCTTTTGGTGGTATTTGATCACCTCTGCGCTTTTTATTTTTTGCGATATTAATAAAAAAAGCGAATATTACTGTAAAAATGACACTGGCAGGGAAGGGGTTAACTTTATTGGAGAGGGAGGGGTTAATGTATGCCTGGTGCTTACTGACGTGTGTGGGGGGAGGTGACTGAGTGACACAGGGACAGATCGCAGGTTCAGCTATGCTGAACCCTGCAATCTGTCCCTGAATGTCACTTAGTAGATCCGCCCGCTTTGTTTACACACAAGCAGGCGGATCTCCACACTCGATCCCTGACGATCCGGGAAGAGCGGCGGTGATCACTGCCGCACCTCCCCTGGCCCGACTCCCGCTGTGACTGAATACAGTGGGAGCGAGCCTCTGGCGGCACGCGCGTGCTGCCCACAAGGGGAGGAGTCCATCGACGTAGGTCTACGTTGCTGGACGATATCGAGCCACTTTGCCGCAGTAGGGTCAATGTGTATGCCTGGTGCTTACTAACGTGTGTGGGGGGGAGGGGATCGTGTGACACAGGCACAGATCACAGGTTGAGCTATGCTGAACCCTGCAATCTGACCCTGCCTGTCACTTAGGAGATCCGCCCGCTTTGTTTACACAAGTGGGCGGATTTCCACACTCGATCCCCGACGATTGGGGAAGAGCTGCGGTGATCACCGCCGCTCCTTCCCTGGCCCGACTCCCGCTGTGACTGAATACAGTAGGAGCGAGCCTCCGGCTCCGGTACGTCAGTAGACTTTGCAGTGTTATACCGGGTTGATGCCTCTAGCTAGAGGCACCATCCCTGTACCGTGGTTTACAGCCGACGGTCGGCTTTCCATCGGTAAGGACCGATGCGGCACGGGAGCCGCTCGAACGTTACCTGGGTGAGCGGTAGGGGACGTCGTCCCCCCCTCCTGCCGCCTTCCGCGACTTTGCTCGGGGCTCCCGTCCCACCGGGAGCCCCGAGCACCCAGCCGGTGCGTCCGCCGGCTGGATGGAGTCCCGATGAATGCCGGAAACGGCTTCGATCGGCTCTCCGATGACGTAACCCGGAGGTGGCGTCCATGGCGTCACTTCCGGGTTACTGTGCTGCAAAAGGCTGCAAATTTAAAAAACGTCTGCATGCAAAAACGCCGTTTTCGGCGTTTTGCATACATGGAAGTGTAGTGGAGGGGTCTGGGGTCTTTTAGACCCTCGATCCCTCCATAAATAGTACCTGTCACTGCATTTTTAAAAAAAACTGTAATAAAGTTAAAAAAAAATTTAATAAATAGGAAAAAAAAAAAAATTTTAGCTGCCCCCCTCACCGTTAGCTAGCGCACGAAAAAACGTATACGGAAGTCGAGCCGCTAATGAAATCGCTGTTCAAACCACACATGTGAGGAATCGCCGCGATCGCCAGAGCGTGAGCAATAATTTAAAAAAAAGAGCTACACTCTAACTCTAAACTGGTAACCGTTAAAAAAATTTAAAGCGTCGCATATTGAGATCTCTATTGACCGTAGTTTGTCGCCATCCCACGGGTGTGCGCAATTTTAAACCGTAACATGTTGGGTATCTATCTACTCGGCGTGACATCATCTTTCACAATATACAAAAAAAATGGGCTAACTTTATTGTTTATTATTTTTTAAATGCAGTGAAATGTGATTTTTCAAAAATTTTCCCCAAAAATTGAATTTTAAAGACCACTGCACAAATACCGCGTGACAAAAAATATTGCAATGACCGACATTTTATTCTCCAGAGTCTTTGCTAATATATATATATATATATATATATATATATATATATACATATATATATATATATATATAATGTTTGGGAGTTCTAAGTAGTTTTCTAGGAAAAAATACTGATTTTAACTTGTAAACAAAAAGTGGTTAAGCGCAGCAATACCTTCATATATAGCCTCTATTATAACACACTATACACGGCTGCCGAATAAGCAGCAGCCTTACAGTATATAGTATGGGGCGTGGACTTAGCACCTGAGCCACGATTGGCTAAAGGCACCCTGCCTTTGGCCAATCATGGCTCTGACAGGACTGTGACAGGACAGAAATGTGCTGTGATTGGCCAAAGCATACAGGTCAGGTGCATGCTTTGGCCAATCATCAGCAATCAATGCACTGCAACAGCGCAGTGCATTATGTGGTGCTCATCGGTGGGCGAACTTCCCGCTGAGCGCCCCATTTGTTCGTGTGTTCAGCAAACACATAAACAGCTGATGTTCAAGTCGAACTTACTTTTGACTCGAACATAGAGCCCATCCCCAAGACCCACCACCAAACCGGTCATGCTAAATGATCTTACAGGCAGAAGAACGTTCTTCACGGCTTCTCCAGGCCCTTTCATGTCTGTCACATGTGCTCAGGGTGAACCTGCTCTTATCTGTGAAAAGCACAGGGTGCCAGTGGTGGACCTGCCAATTCTGGTGTTTAACCACTTGCCAACCGCTCACATTGGTGCTACTGCGGCACAGTGGCTCTATTCCGTCCAGCGACATAGACCTACGTCGCTGGACTCCTACCCTTGTGGGCGGCACGCGCGCGCCGCCGGAGGCTCGCTCCCGCTGTATTCAGTCACATCGGGAGTCGGGCCAGGGGAGGAGCGGGGGTGATCACTGCCGCTCTTCCCCGATCGTCGGGGAATCGAGTGTGGAGATCCGCCTGCTTGTGTAAACAAAGCGGGTGGATCTCCTAAGTGACAGACAGTGACAGATTGCAGGATTCAGCATAGCTGAACCCTCGATCTGTCCCTGTGTCACTCAATCCCCTCCCCCCACACACGTCAGTAAGCACCAGGCATACATTAACCCCTCCCTCTCCAATAAAAATTAACCCCTTCCCTCCCAGTGTCATTTTTACAGTAACAGTGCATATATATAGCACTGATTACTGTAGTAATGTCACTGGTACCCCCAAAAGTGTCAAAAATGTCAGTCAAGGGTCCGATCTGTCCGCCGCAATGTTGCAGTCCCGCAAAAAAAAAATCGCAGATCGCCGCCATTACTCGTTAAAAAAGAAACACCAAAAATGACAGAAATCTTTCCCTTAGTTAGTAAACGCAATAACTTTTGAGCAAACCAATCAAAATACGCTTATTGTGATTTTTTTTACCAAAAATATGTAGCAGAAAACAAATTGGCCTAAAATGATAAAAAATATAGATTTTTACATTTTTTGGGGGGGGGGAATTTCATATAAAAAAATGTGAAAAATATTGTTATTTTTTCAAAATTGTCGCTCTTTTTTTGTTTATAGTGCAAAAAGTAAAAAGCGCAGAGGTGATCAAATACCACCAAAAGAAAGCTCTGTTTGTGGGAAAAAAAGGACGTAAATTTAGTTTGGGTACAGCGTTGCACAGTGCCGAATCGCAAAAAGTGGCCTGGACGTAAGACAGCAAAATCCTCCGACGGTAAAGTGGTTAATGGCAAATGCCAATCAAGCTCCTCGGTGCCGGGCAGTGAGCACAGGGCCCACTGGAGGACGTCGGGCCCTCAGGTCACCCTCAGCAAGTCTGTTTCTGATTGTTTGGTCAGATGCACAGATACCCGTCCTGGGTTAAGGACCTTATATGACCCTGTCCAGCTCTCCTAGAGTAACTGCCTGTCTCCTTTAGTCTCCATTCACACTACCGCGACTTGACAGGCGACTGGTCAGCCTGACAAGTCGCGGTCCATGCAGTGCTACAGGAGCCGTTCTAATAGGAGCGACACAAGTCGCTCCGACTTAGAAAAAGGGTCCTGTACTACTTCGGGGCGACCTCGGAGCGACTTGCATAGACATTCATTATATGAAGTCCGTGCAAGTCGCGCCGAAGTCGCGGTGTACGGGACTTCACAGGCCGCCGCCGAAGTCGGAGCGACCTAGTGTGAACCGGCACTTAATCTCTCCTCCATGCTCCTGAGACTGTTCTAGGAGACACAGCAAACCTTCTGGCAATGTCACGTATTGATGGGCCATCCTGGAGGAGTTGGACTGCCTGTGCAACCTCTATAGGGTCCAGGTATCCCCCTCATGCTACCAGTAGTGACACTGACCCTAGCCAAATGCAAAACTTGTGAAAAACAGTTGGAAAAGACGAGTAGAGAAAAAAAAAAATGCCAGTGGCCTCCACCTGTAAAACCATTCCTGTTTTGGAGGTTGTCTCAATGTTGCCCATCTAGTGCACCTGTGGCTAATTTCATTAACACCAAAGCAGCTGAAACTGATTAACAACCCCCTCTGCTACTTAACCGATCAGATCAATATCCCAGGAGTTCAATTGAATAAAAACCATTCCTTTAATTTGTTCGGGCATTGTATGTTGATTTGAACCTTTATGTTGCACATGTTGATGGCATTGGTATTAGCGTTGTATTTAGGGTTCATTTAGCTCTAACACTATGAACAATTCCTGCAGCGCTCACACACAAATCCTTTGCGCAAAAATGAACATAAAGTAATAAATGATACATATAACAATAAGACGCTCACTCTATATTGCCAGCTGCATGTTGCTTCTGAGCTGTGTGGCTACAATTTTGCTAAGGCAGTGCAACCAGTTAGTCTGGTTGAAAAAAGACACAAATCCATCAAGTCCAACCAATAAAAGGGAAGAAAAAAGTTTTGTGCAAGAGTGCAAGCATGTGTGTGTGCCTAATGACAGGTACAATAGGAGCAGAGCTAGGAAGAGGAGCATTAATCAACTTACCACACAGAGGGGGGACCCTGGCCACCGACTACCAGCATGTATGCAATAGTAAAAAACTCTGATGGCAGCAATGCCCTGTACTGGTGACGTCACCTTCTGCCTACACCCACATGTTTCCAGTGGAGACAGCAAATCTTTTTCAACATATTGGATTATTTTTATTCATTTTACCGAAGACATATAGCAAAATACAATTTGGTCTAAATTTTTGAACAAATTAGATTTTTTTATAATTTTATCGGATATGTTTTATAACAGAATGTAGAAAATATGTTTCTTTTTCCTATTTTCTACATATTTCCTTTTTTTTCTTTTTCTACTTTCTGTTATAAAACATATCCAATAAAAATATAAAAAAAATCAAATGTGTTTATTTAAAAACTAAAAAAATAATAAACCCAGTGGTGTTCAAATACCCCCAAAAGAAAGCTCTATTTGTGTGAAAAATATATATATAAATTTAATTTGGGTACAGTGTTGCATGATTGAGCAATTGCGAGTTAAAGTAGTGCAGTGCTGACAAGCAAGACATGCCCTGGTCATGAAGGGAGTAAAACCTTCTGGATCTCATGGAGTAATGACTGCATGACCCATGGAATGAAGTACGGGCATTATAGGCTTGTGCACAGGGGCTCAGTATGACATGTTTGTTATTTTTTTTTAATGAGATTTTACAATCAGCTTACCTGAAGCATAGTAAACTATGTTTACTGCAGGCTGCAGAGAAAGGGACTTACCTCCTCTGTTCAGTTGGTTTTGCACAGAGCAGCCCAGAGCCTCTTTGGATTTTACTAATAAATAATTACTGTGCAATGAGTTTCTTTTCTGCTTATCCTTCCATATATCTATCATGAGAGTCTATACATGGTGGTATAGGCCGTTTTATGGAAAATCCTTGCTGCCCTAGCAGTGGAGAGTTGGAGTGAGATAGCCCTAAGCTTTATTGACTACTCTTTCACAAGTAGCCCATCTTTTGGGGTAAGGGTCAGTGTGAACTCTTTCCTCCGGTGGCGGATTCTTCTCAACACTTCTCCTGCATGCATTTTTTGCACATTTATGGACTCTTTTCTGGAATATTGTTTTTCATTTGCATATTGGGCTTTTTAACCGCTTGCCGACCGCGCACAACTATTTACTGCGGCGGTCAGCCCCTCACAGGCAAAGGGACGTAGGACTACGTCGCTAGCCTGTGAGGCTCTAGGGAGCAAGCGCGCGCCACCGGAGGCGCGCTCCCGCGCGGTCACGGACCCCCCGCACGTGTGCCCGGCGGACCCGATGTCCGCCGGGCACTCGCGATCGTCCGTTACACCGGAAGAAAGGCAGGCGGCTAATGTAAACAAAGCCGCCTGTCATTCTTCCCTGTGTAAGAATGGAGATCACACGGTTCTACTATGTAGGACCGTTGATCTCTGCTCTTACACTAGTAGCCACAGCCAATCACAGTTAGAAACACGTCCCTAAGGACACACTTAACCCCTCCCTCTTCCCTCTCCAATAAAGTTAACTCCTTCACTGCCAGTGTCATTTTTACAGTAACAGTGCATATGTATAGCACTGATTACTGCAGTAATGTCACTGGTAACCCCAAAAGTGTCAAAAATGTCAGTCAAGGGTCCGATCTGTCCGCCGCAATGTCGCAGTCCCGCAAAAAAATCGCAGATCGCCGCTATTACTAGTTAAAAAAAAAACAACAAAAATTACAAAAATCTTTCCCTTAGTTAGTAAACGCAATAACTTTTGCGCAAACCAATCAAAATACGCGTTTTGTGATTTTTTTTTACCAAACATAGGTAGCATAAAACAAATTGGCCTAAAATGTTAAAAATTTTTGATTTTTACTTTTTTTGGGGGGGAATTTCATATAAAAAAATTAGAAAAATATTGTTATTTTTGCAGAATTGACGCTCTTTTTTTGTTTATAGCGCATGATCAAAAAATCGCACAGGTGATCAAATACCACCAAAAGAAAGCTCTGTTTGTGGGGGAAAAAGGACATCAAATTCGGTTAGGTACAGCGTCGCACGACCGCGCAATTGTCCGTTAAAGTCACGCAGTGCCGAATCTCAAAATAGGCCCTGGTCAGGAAGGGGGTAAAATCTTCCCGGGCTTAAGTGGTTAAGAGGTCTTAAATGCTGCATTTGTGTGTTAATATTTTGATATACTCTGGATTTTTTTATCTTGATTGGGTAAAGTGGAGGATCGATCCGGATAAGTGCGGTTGATGGATCCAACTGAAAGCTGATAAGTGATTACCTTCTCTGGAAAGTTCTCTAAGGACTATATTTCCTCCAACTACAATAGGATCATCATATCAAAAAGAAGAAAACAGTGTCTGTGACATTTTTATTTTTTATTAGACATTTAGCATTTAGCCAAATGATAATCCACATCAGATTAATTCTTTTTCATGATATTATTTTTAATATTTTGACAAATCCATCCTTGATAATTATTGGCCTTGCACATTTTCACTAGATTCTGGAGATATATGGGTACTCCTGGGAGATCTCTTTTTACTTCTTTCTTCATAATTTCCCATCCATTTTCCTCTTCATCTGCATTTCTCCTGGGAGAAGACACAGTTATTATTAAATAAAGCGACACTGATCATTACATAAAAACTATATTTCGCATATTTGACTGGTAACTAAAATTAGTATTTTTAGGACACATTGACTACTATTCTATGACCACATTAACATGCTAAAGGAATATCACACAGTGGGATGTCACAAAGTTGATCCCCTTATTGAATATCCAGCAGGAGCATTCTGATGTGTTCCATGCTATGGCTCAGAGCTTTCTCATCAGTAAGTGGACACGGCCAGTGCTTTAAGTGGGCCGGTATGCACTCATCAGTACGCCACTTCCAAATATGGCTCTTGAGCATACGACCACCTCTCCGTGCGCCTTAGCTTACCAGTACGCTCATTTTGGACATCTGTGCCCTCAATTGCCCCCCCCCCCCCAAGAATATTTCCCACTCCAGAGCCAGACCAGTCACCACCAGTGAGTCCCCCTGCTCCGGAGTCCCTGCCCAGGCCAGGGGGGGGGGGGGTGCTCTGTGGGGACCCTGATGTGGGGGGGGGGGAGGGGCTCCTCTTGTGGCTCCCCCTGCAGTGCAGCCGGCTCTCCTCCTCTCCTTCTGGCTGCGCTGCAGGGCAATTTATCCTAGTATCTGTGCTGGCTAAGAGGGGGTATCCCTAATGGGTGAAATGTGTGATCTTACACAACTCAGCCCATATACTGTAGATTCCTGCTGGCAGAGCAAGCCTGAGCTCTTTGCTTCTCTCCCACCCGCTTCCTCTTCTTTGCAGTCATTGGTTGCTAGGCATCCTAGCAACCAGTGATACTTTACAACGGGTACAGCACCTCCTCCCAACAATACCCCCCAACTCCAGCTCTTGCTATCCATACACAGTGGCTCCCACTCAGTAGGGTGAGGGGACTCACAGAGCTCAGATGAGGGAGGAGTAGGTTAGGCAGGAGTGGCACCAGTGTTTTCATCAGGAGAGGTGGGAGGCCTTGTCTGTCCTGCTTACCGCCACTGCCAACACAGCACATTGCGGGGTGATTTAATGTAGGACACAGCCGGAAGCTGACCTGGGCAAGATAACAGCACAGCCAGCTTCTCCCCCCTCTCCCTCCCACTGGCTTCACTGCAGGGGATCCAGTATCTGTACCCAGCGCCCACACTGACTTTCTGATTACTGAAACCCCCCCCCCCCCCCTGCTCCGATCCCCTGTGTGCCCTCACAATGTTGCCGACTCCCCTCCTCTCTCTTGCCACAGAGGGGGGTTGGTTCCAGTTGTGCCACTCCCCTTTACCTTCTGACCCACCCTCCCTGCAGGCTGCAGCTCAGATTCCCCATACAGTATGCCTCCCCATACAGTGCTGCCGGCTTCCCTCCTGTGCTCTTCCACTGGCTGGAAAATTATCTGTTAGTAAACAAGTCATATACAAATATTCAATGTGTTTTGGAACACCACCACCTCCCCAATTATCTGGGCTCTAGACAGAATAAACCTTGGATGGACTCAAAGAAAATAGCGACCTCACAGATCTATATTAGAACCAATATTAGACTCCCCTCATGGAGTAACAATGTGCTCAGCAAGAGTCATGCCGAAGTCCATCCAATACTGGGGACCATCCAAGGTTTATCCTTTGTTGAGCCCTAAGGAAGGTGGAGTGGTTTTACCCCAAACCTGTTGGCTGCTTTCTTATATGACCTATTTACCAGCAATTAAAATTCTCTTGGACTTTTTATCCGGTTTTGGTCTTACACTCCTTTTTTGTATTTTTAGGATTAGAAACTCCGCCAGGTTTTTATTGTTGTCCCAGTCAAAGAGACCCCCCCACCCCTTCCTGTCCCAATAATTTAAATGTGTTTTTAACCAATTCCCACCCAAGGCTGTAGTATGACAATGTGGACTTTGAGTGGAGATATCTGAATTATGGGTGCAGCTGCTGGCATCATTCAGATATCATTCTTCTCTGCCGATGATTCCCTGCCCATTAAAAACAATCACAGCGGCTGTTCAGCCACTTGGTTGTATTTACAGGCAGTGTGGGGGGGGGGGGTGACTTTCGCTGGACAGTACATTCTAAACCCTTATTGGCTAAAGCAATGCACCTGACCGCTGGTCAGATGCAAGACTTTGCTCAATCAGGGCACAGTGAATAGTAAAGATGGGCGAGCAGTTTGTACCAAGTATAAGTTCGGCTCAAACATCGCCCTTTCGGCAACACCAAAATTTGCGGGTCGTTCGATGGATGTTTGCCCGCTGAGCGCCCCATAATGCACTGCGCACTACACAGTACATTCTACACCCTCATTGGCTGAAGCAATGCACCTGACCTGCCCAATCAGGTCACAGTGAATAGTAGAGATGGGCCAACAGTTCGGGCCGAGCAGAAGTTAAGCCGGTTCATCACATGTTCGCTCGTTCGGCAAACACCTGAATTTGCAGGTCGCGCGGTGGAATGTTCACCCGCCAAGCGCCCCACAATGCACTGCATGCTGCACAGTGCATTTTAAGCTCTGATTAAGCTTTGTCCAATCAGAAAACAGTGAATAGCTGGTTGTTAAAGAGCGGGCCAGGAAGCCAGCTGTGGCGTCCTTAACAATGGATGAGTCATCAGCTGTCAACGGGCTTCCCTGCTGACAGCTAAATGAAAAAAAAAAAAAAAAACATTGCCGGCAATAGAAAAAAGTGAAAAAACAAACAGCATGGGGGTCCTCCCAATCTATACCAGGCCCTTTGGGGGAATTTTTCATTTTTATTGTTTCACTTTAAGCATCAATAAAATCACCTGTACGTGATTTCTTTCAAGGGCTCTGGGGCGCACTGCCAGAGCCCCTGCTCCCACTGTGATTGGACACAGCGGGAGGCAATCAGGACCCAATGTCCACCAGAAACCTGGCAATCGATCGGGGAGAGGCAGAACGGCAGTCTGCCTATGTACACAAGGCCGATTGCCATTCCTCTAGTAAGAAAGACAGAGATCTTGTGTTTATGCTAAGCAGGGACACAGATCTCTGTCCTCCCCAGTTAAGCCCCCCCCCCCCACACACACACACATACAGTTGGAAAACACTCCCAGGGAGCACAGTTAACCCTTTGATTTCCCCTGATGTTAACCTCTTCCCTGCCATTGTCATTAGTACAGTGAGAGTGCATATTTTTAGCACTGATCACGGTACTGGTGTCACTGGTCCCCAAAAAGTGTCACTTGGTGTCAGATTTGTCCGCCGCAATGTCGATGTCCCGCTTAAATCGCCGCCATTACTAGTAAAAAAATTAAATAAAACGAAAAGTCCTAAGCTAAATCTATCCCATAGTTTGTAGACGCGATAACTTTTGCGCAAACCAATCAATACATGCCTATTGGGATTTTTTTTACAAAAAAAACATGTAGCAGAACACATATTGGTCTAAATTGATGAAGAAATAAGATTTATAATTTTTTTTTTACTGGGTATGTTTTATAGCAGAAAATAAAAAATATTTTTTTTTTTCAAATTTGTGTTTTTTTTTTTTTGTTTATAGAGCAAATAATAAAAACCGCAGAGGTGATCAAATACCACCAAAAGAAAGCTCTATTAATAAGAAACAAAAACCTCAATTATATTTGGGTACAGTGTTTCACAACTGCGAAATTGGGAATTAAAGCAAGGCAGTGCCGTATCGCAAAAAATGGCCTAGTCAGAAATAGGGGTAAATCTTTCCGGAACTGAAGTGGGTAAAAACGATCTTTTAAAAAATATTTGTATTGATATGTATCCCCCAGGGCAGTACCTGGGCCCCATGCCCTCTTTATGGGCAATAACTTGCATATATGCTTTCAAAATGGGGACTTTTGATTTTTCAAATTTGGGTCCCATAGATTTTAATAGGCTCGGGTCCAAAACTTTTTCCATGTTCTGGAGTTCTGGTGCGAACCGAACGCGGGGGGGGATGTTCAGCCCATCACTAGTGAGAAACCTTCAAAAGATCCATGGTGAGCTGGCTCTAATGGCATGATCTCCTCATTGCAGGGGGCTCACCTAGTCACAGAGATTAAGCCGTTGGAGTTAGCTCACCTAAAAGAAAACTTGGATGGCTGCACACCAAACTGAGAGCCAAATGCCTTTATTCGCATAGAACCATGAAGAACATGAAGAGCACAAAGCACAATTCATGTGTGAAACATGTAAGCCGGTCCTCCCTTGCTTCTACATGTAGTGCTCTTCATGTTCTTCATGGTTTTATGCGAATAAAGGTATTTGGATCTCAGTTTGGTGTGCCGCCATCCAAAATTTCCTTTCATTTATCAGGATTCTTGCCAGCATTTAGAATCAAAATAAAACAGAGGAGTCATGTAAACTTTACCTGGAATAACAAGGATTCTTTCCTTATAAATAGGGTTGAGCGAACCCGGACTGTATTGTTCGGGATCGTACCGGGCTTTTGGGTGTTCGGTACCCGGACACTGACCCAAACATTTCACCGTATGTTCGGAATACAGTCCGTTGTTCTGTAATTTTATTTCATGTTTTTGCGCGGTTTTAATGTTTTGCGCTTTTTTTAATGGAGCGGTTTCAGCAGCTGCAGGGGAGCCAATCAACAAGTGTTTAACTAGTGTGCCCTTAGAAGCCATCACAGCCATGCCTACTAATAGCATGGCTGTGATTGGCCAGTGCAGCATGTGACCCAGCCTCTATATAAGCTGGAGTCACGAAGCGCCGCACGTCACTCTGCTCTAACTACTGTAGGGAAAGGTTCCTGCTGCTGCTGAGGGAGAGACAGGAGATTATTGTAGGGTCAGGCTGGAGATTGCTTTCAGGGAAAGAATAGGAAGAATCTTCTTTAACCTCCCTGGGGGTATGATTCTTTTGGATTTTAGGTGCTGAAAGCGGTACCATTATTTTGCATGTAATTCTTGTGAATGAGCAGCCCAAACCAACTGTATACATTTATTATATTTATATATATATATATATATATATATATATATATATATATATTGTGGGGATTCAGCTCGGTGGTAGGCGCGGGTGACCCCTTGGGGGGGTGCGTTTACACAGTAAGATAGCCGACAAAAGGGTTGCAAACAACAGTTTGATTTATTCATGCCATTTTCTTCACAAGACTGCAAGCGTCAAAACCAGCAAAATAAAATAAAAGACAAAATAAATCCTTGCCTCTGTGGGCGGCTACCTTCTCACACTGGAACCTACCTAAGAGTCTGTCTCCAACCTACTGTTGGAGCAAACTTTGCTGATCCCACAGCAGACACTAAATAGTCCATTTTTATCTTCACATAACAAATGTCCATTCAACATGTCCCTTTTCCTTTTCACATTGAACATGTCCCTTTTCCTCTTCACATGGCAAACATTCCTTTTCCTCTTCACATTGAACATGTCCCTTTTATTTCTTCCACATAGAAATAGTTTGTTTTCTCACCTTTGAGAAGTCTTCACACTTTGTACCCTCCTTAGTACTCATCACTTCAGGGGGTCTTCTCCCATGCTCACGCAGCTTGTCGGGAGGCACACATCCGACTGGCCTCCTCTCCCAGCCCACACGGCGACAGGAGGCAGCGGTCCTTCTCCCAGGCTTCCTCAGCGTCGGGAGGCACACATCTGTCTGTCCTCCTCTCCCAGCCCACACGGCGACAGGAGACAGCAATCCATAGACTTCCTCTGGACAAATTATAGAGGCCTTCATTTCCTCATTCCGAACAGCTGAAGGCCTTTCAACTTCTTTACACCTTCCTGCTGCCTTTGGCAGCTGACACCCTATAGTAATTGGTGAACTTTTCAAAGCAGGTGGGAATGTGTCTCCTCTCTGTGACTACATCCCCAGATTTACCTGACTTCCTGTCACAATATATATACATATATTTTATATATATATATATATATATATATATATATATATATATATATATATGTATATATACGTATATATATATATATATATATATATATATATATATATATATATATATATAAAATACATGATACATGTATACAGTTGGTTTGGGCTGCTCATTCACAAGAATTACATATATATATATATATATATACATACACGTATATATATGTATATATATATATATATATATATATATATATATATATATATATATATATATACATATATATACAGTATATATATATATATATATATATATATATATATATATATATACATAAAAAGTACAGTAAAACTGCAGGAAAGGGCACTGGGGGGCAAACTAATATGATTTTCTTTTATTTTGAATAGTATCAGTGTGTTTGGTGTGTTTTTACATTTGAATTTGCCGCCGGTTCCACCCCCCTGCGAACGTCACGTCGCAGGAGACGGAAGCCGAGGCACGGAGACGATTGGGAGGAAGATCCACCGCGAGACACCGCCGGGACACATCGCTGGAATCCCGGTGACAAGGTAAGTAACCCTGCTTACAGGATCCAGCGATGCTTCTGGCGGTTACCGCTTTTGGCTCTGAAATTTAACCCCGAGCCACACTTAATCAAGGTTAATCAAACAGCGATCTACATTGAATGTATTGTGTGGGGGTGCAGTGCACACTCTTTTTGCCCTGACCTGAGCCCAGTGAAGAGGAGAAAGACATTTTTTTTTTTTTATAAGTCTGTTAGGTGGGCAGCGTGCGGCGAGTAGCAGCCATGTAATGCAAGCTCAGTGCATATGTGTCTGCCTAATCTGGATTAAAAAAAAAAAAAGTTTTTCCTTCATATTTTACAGTGACATACAATGTTTAGACACATCTGTTTTAATCTGCTATTCAAAAGCACCAATTCAAGGGGAAAATAATTATTTTTCAGTTTTTAGGGAAAAATCATTATTTTTCAGTTTTTCATTCAAATGTGTTTTTATTCAATAGCGGAATAGAAAATCAACAGTATCGAATCTGTTAGGTGGGCGGCGTGCGTCGTGTAGCGTCCGGCCATGTAATGCAAGCTCAGTGCATATGTGTCTGCCTAATCTGGATTTAAAAAAAAAAAAAACGTTTTTTCCTTCATATTTTTTAGTGACATACAGCATTTAGACACTGCTGTTCTAATCTGCTATTCAAAAATCACCAATTTAAAGGGAATTTTTTTTTAATTTTTTCCTTTATATGTTACTGTGAGATAAAGCCTTTAGACACTGCTGTGTTCTAATCTGCTCTTCAAAAATCACCAATTAAAGAGAAAAATAAAAAAATTTCATTCATACGTTACTGTGAGATACACCCTTTAGATACTGTTGTTCTATTCCGCTATTCAATAAACACCCATTTAGGGGGAAGAAAAAATTGCGGCCTAGTCTGCATATTTTACTGTGAGATACACCCGTTGGATACTCTTGTTCCATTCCGCTATTCAATAAACACCCATTTAAGGAAAAACATTAAATTGCGGCTGTTTTTTTTTTTTTTTTTTTTTTTTAAGCCCGTGGTGTGTGAACACACTCAGACTATCACCCGGTGGGTGCATAAAAAAGTGCACACCAAAAAAGTGAAACACAAAAAGTGCACAGGGTGTACACATGGCCCCTGACCCTGATCCCCCGGGGAGCATGGCTCCTGACAGGGACTGGGGAACTTACACTGGCTAACCTGGCCGAAACCAGGCAGCCCCGTTCTTTAGGAGGTCTGCTGAAACAGACCACCCCAAGTACTAGGTGGGGCTCTCCCGAAGAGAGACCCCATGATAGAGGGCGAACCAAGCCAGAAGGCCATATCCACCCCCTCCCAAGACTTTCTGTCATGGTCTTACCTTCTTGCTGTTCTCCTTCGTTTGACATGTGCTGGCGGCCATCTTGGTTTCTGGGTTTCTTGTAGCCTCCCACCCTGCGGCTCCTCCTTCCCACTGGGAGGAGCTGGATGCCTAGCTCATATATATAGGAGGTCTGTGGCTTCAGTTCCCTGCTTGGTCCTCCTGTGTTCACATGCTACTAAGACTGCTGCTACTTCTGGTTCCTGTTCCTGGCTTCGTCTGACTACCCTGCTGGTTCCTGATCCTGGCTTCGTCTGACTACCCTGCTGGTTCCTGATCCTGGCTTCGTCTGACTACCCTGCTGGTTCCTGACCCCTGGCTTCGCAAAGACTCTGCATCGGTTTCGCCATCCGTTTGGACTTTTGCTTTATAGCTTGTTTTTCAATAAAGCTTTCTTATTTTCACTTATCTGTTGTTGTACGTCTGGTTCATGGTTCCGTGACATTAGGACCAAGCCATGAATTCTGACGGTACAGGGCCATCCTCGCTACCCACGCTGGTTGCCAGACTTGATCAGCAGGATCACCTGTTGGGTCGGTTCGCCGTGGCGTTGCAAACCCTGCTTGAACGCACGGTACCACAGGCCACGAATTCTGACGGTACAGGGCCATCCTCACTACCCACGCTGGTTGCCAGACTTGATCAGCAGGATCACCTGTTGGGTCAGTTCGCCGTGGCGTTGCAAACCCTGCTTGAACGCACGGTTCATTTCGCTCCCGTTGCCGATGGGTCGGTTGTCGCTCCTGGGCCCGCTCCTACTGCCGCTCCGGTTGTTGCGCCAGAGTCTACCCCGACACCTGTTGTTGCGCCTGCGGTGTTTCGGGGTATGTCTGGTTCTGCCCCCCTTCCACAGCGCTTTGGGGGAGAGCCAACTCAGTGCCGAGGTTTCCTTAACCAGGTGGGCATTTATTTCGAGTTGCTGCCACATGCCTTTCCTACTGAGAGATCAAAGGTGGGCTTCTTAATCTCGCTGCTCTCGGACAAGGCCTTGGCCTGGGCCAGCCCTTTATGGGAGAACAACAATCCGGTGGTTGCCGAGTTTTCCGGTTTTGTTGCTTCTCTTCGGAAGGTATTCGATGTGCCGGCTCGTGCTGCCTCTGCTGCGAAGCTCCTTATGTCCATCAGACAGGGTTCACGATCCGTAGCTGAATACGCCATTGAGTTTCGTACCCTGGCAGCAGAGGTGGGCTGGAATAATGAGGCTCTGGTCGCTGCTTTCTCTCATGGTCTCTCGGATGCCTTGAAGGATGAGGTTGCAGCTAAGGACCTACCAGTGGAGCTCGAGTCTCTTATTTCTTTCCTGATTTTGATTGACACCAGACTCAGGGAGAGACCTTCCTTTAAGGAGAGTCTGCGGAGGCCTCCTAACAGATTGGCGCCTACCTTTGTTGTCCCACCCGTGCCTCCCTCTCCTCCCACGCCTCCTGGGGATGACTTGTCTGGGGGTGAACCCATGCAGCTGGGGTTTGCTCGCCTGTCCGAGGGGGAGAGGGTACTCCGGAGACGCGAGGGCCGATGCATGTACTGTGGTCTCGGTGGGCATTTTCGGTTGGCATGTCCGAACCGTCCAGGGGAACGCTCGCACCTGAGATCCTGTCGGGGGCAGATCTTGGGTGGAGTCTCCTCGTCCCCGGTTTCCCGTGTTGACAAACCACTGATCACTGTTGTCCTTTCCTGGGTCGGGGGCTCGGTGACGACCCAGGCGTTGGTGGACTCTGGTGCTGGTGGTTTGTTCATTGATAGTGTGTTCGCTGCCGCCAATTCCATTCCTCTGCAGGCTCGAGGTTCTCCTCTGGCTCTTGAGGCGATAGACGGCAGACCCCTTTTGCCGCCACACGTGACTCATGAGACCCTTCCAGTGGGGTTAGCCATTGGTGCCGTTCACAGAGAGTCGGTCTGCTTCCAGGTTATTTCGTCTCCACACTACTCGGTGGTCTTGGGGTACCCCTGGCTCCAGAAGCATAATCCGATTTTCGATTGGAGATCGGCCGAGATCCTCTCGTGGTCACCGCAGTGTGGGGCTAGTTGCATCCATGGGCCTGTCAAGTTGCTGTGTACTTCCTCTGACTCTCTGTTGCCCCCTGAATACGAGGAGTACCGGGATGTATTCGATAAGGTGCGCGCGGTTGCCCTACCTCCGCACCGCCCATACGATTGTGCCATCGAGTTACAATCTGGTGCCGTTCCTCCTCGTGGCAAAGTCTATCCACTGTCGGTAGCGGAGAATGAGGCCATGGAGGAGTACGTGAGGGAGGCGCTTTCACGTGGACACATTCGCAAATCCTCGTCCCCGGCAGGGGCTGGATTTTTCTTTGTGAAAAAGAAGGGCGGTGAGTTGAGGCCTTGCATCGATTACAGGGGTCTCAATCGCATCACGATCAAGAACGCTTACCCGATACCCTTGATTTCCGAGCTGTTCGATCGCCTTAAAGGGGCCACGGTCTTTACCAAACTCGACCTGAGGGCGGCATATAACCTCGTAAGGATCAAGGCGGGCGATGAGTGGAAGACCGCGTTTAACACCAGGACCGGTCATTATGAATCCTTGGTTATGCCCTTTGGGCTGTGCAATGCGCCCGCAGTCTTTCAGGAATTCATCAACGATGTTTTCCATGACCTGTTGCAGCAGTGTGTGGTGGTCTACCTGGATGACATATTGGTATATTCTGAGTCCATGGAGACCCACATTCTGGATGTCAAACGAGTGTTGCAACGGTTACGAGAGAACAAGCTGTTCGGTAAGCTTGAGAAATGCGAATTTCACCGATCCCAGGTAACCTTCTTAGGTTACATCATTTCCGCTGAGGGGTTCTCCATGGATCCTGAGAAGGTTTCGGCTGTCTTACAGTGGCCCCAGCCCAGTGGTCTTCGCTCCCTGCAGCGCTTTTTGGGCTTCGCCAATTATTATCGGAAGTTCATCAGGGACTTTTCCATGCTAGCCAAGCCTCTCACGGATCTGACCAGGAAGGGCAGTAATTCCCAGGTCTGGCCGCCCGAGGCCATCCGAGCTTTTGAGGCTCTAAAGTCCGCCTTTGTGTCGGCTCCGATTCTGTCGCATCCCAACCCTGGGTTGCCCTTTGTCCTCGAGGTGGACGCGTCTGAGACGGGAGTAGGCGCCCTTCTGTCTCAGCGTAGAACACCAGAAGGTCCTCTGCTTCCTTGTGGGTTTTACTCGCGGAAACTGTCTTCCGCGGAGTGCAACTACCAGATTGGTGACAGGGAGTTATTGGCCATCGTGCAGGCTCTTAAAGAATGGAGGCACTTGCTCGAGGGTTCGGTGGTTCCGGTCCTCATCCTGACGGATCACAAGAATCTGACCTACCTCTCTGAGGCCAAGAGATTGACACCACGTCAGGCCAGATGGGCTCTGTTCTTGTCACGTTTTAATTACGTGGTCTCCTACCTACCCGGTTCCAAGAACATCAGGGCTGATGCCTTATCACGGCAGTACTCCGACCTGTCCAGGGAGGAGTCGATTCCGACTTCGGTCATACCTCCGAATCAGATCCTGGCTGCCATTCGCACCAGCCTGACCTCTCCCCTGGGTGAGCAGATTTTGGCGGCTCAATCTGGTGCTCCCTCTGGGAGACCCAACGGCAGATGTTTTGTGCCTGAGGAGTTGCGCACTCGGTTGTTGCGAACCTACCATAACTCCAAGACCGCGGGGCATCCTGGAAAGAATCAGCTGTCCTGGGCTGTTTCACGTCTGTTCTGGTGGCCTTCCCTACGTTCCGACATCGCCGCATATGTAGCGGCATGCTCCGTTTGTGCCCAGAGTAAGTCCCCTCGGCACCTTCCGTTGGGCCTTCTGCAACCCTTAGCCACCGGGGAGCGCCCATGGTCACACCTGGGGATGGATTTCATTGTGGACCTCCCTGCATCCCGAGGCCATACGGTCATTCTCATGATTGTGGATCGGTTTTCCAAAATGTGTCACTGTGTTCCTCTCAAGAAGTTACCCTCTGCACAGGAGTTGGCCACGATTTTTGCCAGGGAGGTCTTCCGGTTGCACGGTTTGCCCAAGGAGATTGTGTCGGATCGGGGGAGTCAGTTTGTGTCCAGGTTCTGGCGCGCCTTTTGCTCCCAGTTGGGGATTCATCTCTCCTTCTCCTCGGCCTACCACCCTCAGTCCAATGGGGCCGCAGAACGATCCAATCAGGCCTTGGAGCAATTCCTTCGTTGCTATGTCTCCGATCACCAAGACAATTGGGTTGACCTCCTGCCTTGGGCTGAGTTTGCCAGGAACACGGCGGTGAACTCTTCCTCTGGGACGTCTCCCTTCATGGCCAACTATGGGTTCCAACCTGCCGTGTTACCGGAGGTATTCTCTCCCCAGGATATTCCGGCTGTGGAGGATCACCTTTCCGTCCTACGTGCTTCTTGGGTACAGATCCAGAAGTCCCTTGAGGTCTCTGCGCAGCGCCAGAGACTCCAGGCTGATCGCAGACGAGCGCCTGCTCCTTCCTACCAGGCCGGAGACCGTGTATGGTTGTCCACCCGCAACCTCAACCTTCGTGTGCCCACTCCCAAGCTGGCGCCTCGCTTTGTTGGTCCCTTCCGAGTGCTTCGCAGGGTAAACCCGGTAGCCTATGCCCTTGCGCTTCCTCCTGGCATGCGGATCTCCAACGTGTTTCATGTCTCCCTGTTGAAGCCTCTGGTGTGTAATCGTTTCACTTCCTCGGTTCCTCGGCCTCGTCCGGTCCGAGTGGGCAATCGTGAGGAGTATGAGGTGAGCAATATCCTGGACTCACGCCTGGTCCGCGGTCGGGTGCAGTTTTTGGTTCATTGGCGTGGTTATGGTCCAGAGGAGCGTTCCTGGGTTCCCTCCGCAGATGTCCATGCTCCTGCCTTGCTCCGAGCCTTCCACGCACGCTTCCCTCAGAAACCGTTCTTTACTCCGCGGAGGAGGGGCCCTTGAGGGGGAGGTACTGTCATGGTCTTACCTTCTTGCTGTTCTCCTTCGTTTGACATGTGCTGGCGGCCATCTTGGTTTCTGGGTTTCTTGTAGCCTCCCACCCTGCGGCTCCTCCTTCCCACTGGGAGGAGCTGGATGCCTAGCTCATATATATAGGAGGTCTGTGGCTTCAGTTCCCTGCTTGGTCCTCCTGTGTTCACATGCTACTAAGACTGCTGCTACTTCTGGTTCCTGTTCCTGGCTTCGTCTGACTACCCTGCTGGTTCCTGATCCTGGCTTCGTCTGACTACCCTGCTGGTTCCTGATCCTGGCTTCGTCTGACTACCCTGCTGGTTCCTGACCCCTGGCTTCGCAAAGACTCTGCATCGGTTTCGCCATCCGTTTGGACTTTTGCTTTATAGCTTGTTTTTCAATAAAGCTTTCTTATTTTCACTTATCTGTTGTTGTACGTCTGGTTCATGGTTCCGTGACACTTTCAGGGACAGGCCCAAGGACCTACACCCTACTAATCACGCTGTGCAAAATAAAGTGTACCGCCACAATAAAAAACACAAAACATGAGACACACAACACATAAAAGTGGGGAAAGGGATAGTGGAGAAGTGCAAGGTTAGTGCCACATTGCAATACTATGGCAGGCCCTTTTGGCCAGGAATAAAAAATTCCTCTGGTCCTGACTCCTGACCAAAAGGCCCGGCCCTAGAGACAGGTGTGAAAAAAGTGTGTAGGAAGTGCAGTGTCCTTGGTGCCATACTCATAGTGTTGCCATCCAACATGAATTATGGCACCCCTGGACTGCCATTCCAGGGGCACATACACCACAGGCTTTTCAGAATCCCGGTCCCTGGCAAGACCAGTGCAGCCCCGTCCCTACCAGAAGGCCTCAGAACTTAGGCAGCTTTGGGAGAGCCCGGCCCACAACCAGGGACACATACCTTTTCCAAGGCCAGACTCAACCCAGAAGGGGGAAAAAAGCCCCCCCGCCGCCATCACCGTTCCTTACCATACACCATACATCATATACAGTTCCTTACCGTTCCTTACATACTATACAGGTACTGAATGACGGGTCTGCCCCCTTCAACTTCTGGGTCTCCAAATTGGGCACATGGCCTGAGCTTGCCCTTTACGCCTTGGAGGTGCTGGCCTGCCCTGCAGCCAGTGTATTATCTGAACGTGTATTTAGCATGGCTGGGGGCGTTATCACAGACAACCGCATGCCGCCTGTCCAGAGCCAATGTGGACAAGCTAGCATTCATTAAAATGTACCAGGCATGGATCCCACAGGACTTGTCTGTCCATACCTTGTGCAGAATAGACATTGTTGTTTTTTTGATCTTTCTCACTCTTTTGGGGTGTACCCTAATTTAAAAAGAAATAAAATTAAAAACAAAAACCAGTGTTGGCTACCTTGTCCTCCTCCACCGCCGCTTCCACTGTTGTTTGGTTTATTAATGCAATTTTCTTCACCAGACTGCAAGCGTCAAAAACAGCAAAATAAAATAAAACACCAAAATAAATCCTTGCCTCTGTGGGCGGCTACCTTCTCACACTGGAACCTACCTAAGAGTCTGTCTCCAACCTACTGTTGGGCAGACTTTCTTATCCTACAGTGGATACTCAATAGTCCATGTTTTATCTTCCCACAACAACTGTCCATTGAACATGTCCCTGTACTCTTTACACTGAGAATGTCTCTTTGCTTGTCTCTTCACATGGCAAACATTCCTTTTATTTCTTCCACATAGAAATAGTTCGTTTTCTCACCTTGAGAAGTCTTCACAACTGGTTAATTTCCCCTTCACACAGGAAATGTCCATTGGTTTCTTTTCACAGAGAAACGATCCAAGACCTCACACTTGAGTAGTCTTCCCACTTGTTACCCTCCTCAGCTTCACATCGCTTCCGGAGGTCTTCCCCATGCTCACACAGCTTTCAGGGGGCACACGTCTGTCTGTCCTCCTCTCCCAGCCCACACGGCGACAGGAGGCAGCAGTCCTTCTCCCATGCCCACACGGCGTCGGGAGGCACACGTCTGTCTGTCCTCCTCTTCCCAGCTCACACAGCGACAGGAGGCAGCAATCCTTAGACTTCCTTTGGACAAATTATAGAGGCCTTCATTTCCTCATTCTGAACAGCTGAAGTCTGTTCAACGTCCTGCTGGCTAGCTCTGCAGCCGACACCCTATAGTAATTGGTGAACTTTCCAATCCAGGTGGAAATGTATCTCCTGTCTGTGACTACATTCACAGATTTACCTGACTTCCTGTCACAATATATATATATATATATATTTTTTTTTTTATATGTTTTATTTTATATTTGTGTCTCTAATTTTTGATTACCAATATCCAACCATTTTTATATTTATTCACATATCTTTTTGTGTATTTATTTATTTACACCTCCTTCAAGCCACTAGAGTCACTATTATATGTGTTTGCACCTTATGCCACTGGATCACTTTACTGAGAGTTATTTTACCAGGTTATGTCACTAAGCACTTGCTATATTTATTTATATCATATTTATGTCAGGAATTCCTTGGATGTATATATCTTTTCAATTGTAGTATTTTTTTATATATCTTTTTCTATTGCATTATTTATTGGTTTAGTGCACATTTTCTTAAACTAATATATTTGTGGGCATATAGCAGATTATTTCTATATTATTTATATACCATCCTCTGGATATACTAGAGTCCATTTGCTTTACTACCCATTACCTATCTGGCAGTGCCATATTCCCTACCCCTATCTACTTACACTCTTGATATAGTCTTTGGCTATATTCCAGGGAGGCTGCCGCCTTTTTCCCCCTTCCCCTGATTTCCATAGCGCGGGATCTTCCTACACATTTATCCTTACACATATCTATCATGAGAGTCTATACATGGTGGTATAGGCCTTTTTATTGAAGATTCTTGATGCCATAGCAGTGGAGAGTTGGAGTGAGATAGGCCTAAGCTTTATTGACTACTCTTGCACAAGTAGTCCATCTTTTGGGGTAAGGGTCAGTGTGAACTCTTTCCTCCGGTAGCGGATTTTTCTCAACACTTCTCCTGCATGCATTTTTGCACATTTATGGACTCTTTTTCTGGAATATTGTTTTTCTTTTGTATATTGGACTTTTTAAGCGCTGTATTTGTGTGTTAAAATTTTGATATACTCTGTATGCTTTTATCTTGGTTGGGTAAAGTGGAGGATCTAGCCGCATCAGTGGGGGTTGATGGAGCCAACTGAAAGCTGATAAGTGATTACATTCCCTGGAAAGTTCTCTAAGGACTGATTTTTTTCCTCCAACTACAATAGGATCATCATATAGATGTAGCCAAGCTGGGACTACTACATATGCATATATGTCATAAATACCTATATTCAAGTTATCGTTATGATGTAACCAGAGTGTTCCTTTAAGGTTCTTTACAAGAAGGATCGGCTTTCCCCGGAAATGGACGAATTGGATTGTGAGGGATGTATTTTGGAACTCAAGGCAGACTGTTGCGTGGATGGCAGGAGGGACTATACTCACAGGGAGCCACAGGAGAGTGAAGGATCAGGGGGGATATACCTCTCTGCGGGCCAAGCATGCACTCTCTTGCTTCCCGGACTCGTGGAGGACAGATCGGTCAGAGAGGTGCCAGAGGACACTGTTGGTGATGGAGGCCAGAGAGTGCAGCCTAGAGAGAGCGGAGCCTGTCCTCAGCGGTGCGGATGCTGGTAGTCACCGGGCGGTAATAGATCCAATGGAGCGGAGTACAAAGCGGGTGAAGCTGAACTGACTGACCGGAGCAGCGAGAGCCGAACATCCCCTCTGACGCAGGAGCGCCAAGGGGAGATACTTCGCCTGGGTGACCGGATAATCACAAGTGGCCAGTGGCCAGCGGGTTGGATACTTCTCAGAGTCAGGTGAGTGCAGAGGAACTTCCACTAACCAGCAGCCCTCTAGGGGGTCGTGCTACATAAAAAAGAAGAACCATGCCCCAGCAAAATAACTAATGAATACTATATTTTGTGCATTTATCGTCTATGCTACAGACTCTGTTATGTTGTAATGGAGTCCTCGAGTGATGCGGAGAGTGAGGAGGACTTCCCCCTTCCTCCCCCCCATCCCTCTGCCTCCAGCCCCCCCTTTACCCCCCCCAATCTTTATACTATTATACTATTCCAGTTCTCTACTCTTTTGCTTTTCTCTCTAACTTCTCCTCTCTTCTCTCTCTTCTTCTCTTTTTCTTACTCTCTCCTTTCATGATCCCGTTCAACCCGTAGTGGGTTTTGAACGGGATCATGAAAGGAGAGACCCACTACGAAGGCTTTTACAATCTTAACTAAGAGACAGCAAACCACCTTGTCCATTAGAATAAGTGAAATAAGCCCTTATCTACGCCCTCAAAGTTTGGTAAGCTAGAGAAATAAGCTCCCACTATGGAATTGTGAGGTTGTAAATCAGGTAGAATATCACAAACACTGTAGAGAGCTATCTGCTACCCAATTTGGATGGATACTACATCATAAAACGTTCCTTGAAACTGTTAACTGTTATGTTTCCTAATACGCAAAGCTTTATATGATGTCTTACTACACATTCTGTACTGTTAATTTTTGTGAAACCTTTCTATCTGAAGTTGATGTTACCCTTGTAATATTGATTTCTTATAAATAAAAATGTTCTTGTTGGAAAAAAAAGAAAAAAAATGAAGAAAACAGTGTCTGTGACATTTTTATTTTTTTTATCAGACATTTAGTCAAATGATATTCCACATCAGATTATTTCTTTCTCCAGGGACTATTTTTTAAACCTTCACAAAGAATTCCTTGATAATTATTGGCCTTGCAATAATTCTGTAAAGGTTGGAGTATTCCTGTGAGATCTCTTCTTACTTCTTTCTTTATCATTTCCCCTCCAGTTTCCTCTTCATCGGCATCTCTCCTGGGAGAAGACACAGTTATTATTAAATAAAGCGACACTGATTATTACATAAAAACTATATTTCACTGGTAACTAAAATGTGTATTTTTAGGACACATTGACTACTATTCTATGACCACATTAACATGCTCAAAGAATATCACACAGTGGAATGTCACAAAGTTGAACCCCTTACTGAATATCCAGCAGGAGCATTTTGACGTGTTCCATGCCATGGCTCAGAGCTTTCTCATCAGTAAATGTACACGGCTAAAGCTGCCCATACACCACTAGAATTTTGTTTATGTGGAAATTCTGAAAAATCATTCAACAGAACATTGGACCTTGCCATTGTTGAATCAGCTAATTTTCTTCAAAAGCCCTTTAATTTTCTTCTAGACCTGGTAATTGGATAGAATTTTTACAAGAAAATATATTTTTATGAATTTGAATGCACAAAAACACAATATAATACTCATTTGTTTGGTAAAATATAAAAGGTGATGTTACGCTGAGTCAATAGGTATCAAACATGTCACGCATTAAAATTGAACATGCCCGTGCAACGACATAAATTTTATTATCGAAGAAAGAAAGAAAATTCCCCTTGGTGTTGGGACTTTTAAAGCATTGTATATTGGATCATCATGACAAATAAAAAAAAAAATGTAAATAAAACTAATGTTTATTAATCCATAGAAAAAAAATTATTATAAAATGCTTACACGTGCAAGTGAAGATACAAAAAATGCATAAGATACATAACAGTATAGATACAGCCTGATAGATAGCCAGATAGATCCTGGACTTCCAACAGATGACACCGCATTTTTTGGGACTTCCAGGGACAGAGTCCTTTTGGGTCTCAGTGATACCTATTTTCCTAAATTGTGGCTTTTCCACAGCACAGAAAATCCAAGGAACATTATAATATCATAAATTTATACCATTGTCTTCCTTCTTAACGATCCTCTATACAGCCTGTCATATATTGGTTGGACAGGCAGGAATACCAGAACTTGTTTTTATGAAGATACAAACAACATCCACATGTCTTTGTGATTGACTGTAAGTTGTTATTCAAATGTTCAACATGTTATAGAGAATTCTACAATTCACATAGATAAATCTGTTTTGATGAAGGAGAGGTCTTTCTCTGAAACGCGTTGAGTGGAGGAAGTCACAATTTCATCACTGCACCCTCCACAGTCTTGCATTTTCAGTTCATTGCTATTGTGCTGTATCTATACTGTTACTGTATGTATCTTATGCATTTATTGTATCTTCACTTGCATGTGTAACCATTTTATAATCGTTTTTATATTTTTCTATGGATTAATAAACATTAGTATTATTTACATTTTTTTTATCATTTGTCATGATCCAATATACAATGCCTTAAAAGTCCAAACATCAAGGGGAATTTTCTTTCTTCTATAGTATACAAGAGATGTGGCATAGGCAGAGTCTAACCACCAGCATTTCTGATCAATTTTATTATCTATAGGTTTAAAAGAATTTACAGGGTCCTACTTTAGATCTACACAGAAAGTCTGCTGCTAGAATTACTGCCCTTAATCTGACATTCGCAATGATACCTCACATGTGTGAGGCGATCGCTGTTTGCACGCGTTCAAGACCGACACGTGCTTTTGCTTTTGAGCACGAGCATGGGGGGGTAGGATGCTTTGATTTTTTTTTTTTTTTACACTATTTTTACACTGTCACTTTACTTTTATTTATTTTTTTTTTATTTTTTTTTTACTTTTATTGTTATCACAGGGAATATAATATCCCGCTGGAATTGAAATAGGCAGTGGCAGGTACTCTTTTGTTTTTTTTTAGAGGGACCCTAGATCCCTTGTAGCCCTAAAAGCTTCAGATCGTACCAAGATCAGTGTGATCCAATAATTTTTTTCAAACCCATAAGGATTTGTTTACAACTGGGAAACTGAAAGGGATGCAATCCTCCTTCACCTCCTGTTTCCTTTAACACAGATGATTGTTGCTCTTCCAATCTCCACTTTGCTCTATGAATGACGGCTACAGAATGGGCTTACTTTGCCGTGATCGCACTGCTCATGAACCCCCTGCAGGCACGCGGGAGGCACGCTCTGTGATTGCTGAGTCCTTCAGACTCAATTGATCACAGATCGGGGTAAAGGGCCAATCACAGTGGCTCTTTACCACGTGATCAGCTGTGTTTAATCATGTGAATGTAAGTAAAAAACATAAAAATTCCTTTAAATATAGTGCCTGGGAGGTCCCCTTAGTCTGCCTATAAAGTGGGGCATCTGTAGCACGTATAGAACCTGCTGCAGCAAAAATGACATTTCTAAAGAAAAGAAAATAAGTAAAATTATATTTAAATTGATTCAGGGTTGAAATTGGCAGTCCGGCTATTTAAACAAATATAAAGAAAAAAAAAACACTTTGTACAATTCCCCCCCCCCCCCCCCCCGCAGTCCAAATCAAGCCCTTTGGGTCCGGTATGGATTTTAAAGGGGAGCCTTTAATTTAATTTTAATTGCCAAAATTTAAAAATAAAAAATGTGGTGTGGATTTAGAGGGAACCCCATGCCAAAGAAAATAAAAAAAAAGTGGGGTCCCCCCAAAATTTATACCAGACCCTTATCCAAACACGCAGCCTGGCAGGCCAGGAAAGGGGGGGGGAGTGAGCACCCCCCTCCTGAACCATACAAAGGCCACATGCCCTCAACATGGAGGGGTGGGTGCTTTGGGGCAGGGGCCCAAAGCACTTTGTCCTCATGACAAGGGCCTCTTCTCCACAACCCTGGCCATTGGTTGTGGGGGTCTGCAGGCAAGGGGCTTATCAGAATCTGAAAGCCCCCTTTAACAAGAGGGCCCCCAGATCCCAGCCCCATTCCCTATATGAATGAGTATGGGGTACATTGTACCCCAATTCATTAATTTAAAAAACAAATAAAACATGGGTTTTTGACATGTCCTTTATTAGAAAAAAAATAATTATGTCCCCTGATGTGGATCCAAAGTCAGTCAAGACGCCCGGCGCACCGCTGGATCTGAAGAAAAAAACTCTTCGCACTTGTTGATGGCTGACGTCCGAATGCCTCCTCTGCCGGGTGACAGTTTGTAAATAGGAAAGGGGTAGGGCCACCTAGTGATGTCACCTGGTGGCACCGCCTCTTCTTGATGTCACTGACCCAGCATGCACAGGTTGGTGATGTCACAAGAAGTGGCGCCACCGAGTGCCCCCCGCTCCTTACCTATTTAAGCACTGTCTCCCGGCAGAGTTATGATTGACAATGGATCTACTTCGGGGGACATTGTTTTTTATTTTAAGACATTTTTTTTTTAATAAAGGACTTGTCAAAAACCCTTATAGTGTTGTTTTAATTTATTTTTGACAGTTTTTTTGGTGAATGAGTAGAGGTACAATGTAACCTTACTCATTCACATGGGGGCCTCCTTGTTAAAGGGGGCTTTCAGATTCCAGTAAGCCCCCTGCCTGCAGACCACAACAACCACCGGCCAGGGTTGTGGGGAAGAGGCCCTTGTCCCCATCGACATTGGGACAAGGTGCTTTAGCACCCACCCCCCAAATTGAGGGCATATGGCCTGGTATGGTTCAGGAGTGGGGGTCTGTCATGGATGGGGGGGGTGTCCCCATGCCATTTTTTTCTTAAGGCCTGTTTTGCCGTCTCCATTCTAATTAATTCCAAAGGTGTTCTATTGGGTTGAAGTCAGGACTCTGCAGGCCAGTCAAGTTTTTCCACCCCAAACTTGCTCATCATGTCTTTATGGACCTTGCTTTGTGCACTGGTTCAGAGTCATGTTGGAACACGAAGCGGCCATTCCCAAACTGTTCCCACAAAGTTGGGAGCATAAAATTGTCCAAAATGTCTTGGTATGCTGACGCCTTAAGATTTCCCTTCACTGGAACTAAGGGACCAAGCCTAACCCCTGAAAAACAACTCCACACTATAACCCCCCCTCCACTAAATGATTTGGGCCAGTGCACAAAGACCAAGGTCCATAAAGACATGGATGAGCGAGTTTGGGGTGGAGGAACTTGACTGGCCTGACCTCAACTCCTTTAGACCCCACATCTCTCCATAAAGAGGACCTGTCATGCTCCATTCTTTATACAAGGGTTGTTTACATTCCTTGTAATTGGAATTAAAGTGATCAATAAAATAAAAAAAAATTTAAGGTAAAGTGTAAAAATAAAAAAATAACAATAAAATAAACAATAATTAAAAAATTAAAGCGCCCCTGTCCCCTCACACAGAAGCACACGCCTCGCCTACATATGTAAACGGCGTTCAAACCACACATGTGAGTTATCACCATGAATGTTAGAGTGAGAGCAATAATTCTAGCACAAGACCTCCTCTGTAACTCTAAACTGGCAACTTGTAAAAAAATTTTAAGTGTCACCTATGGAGATTTTTAAGTACCGAAGTTTGGCACCATTAGTGTGTGCAATTTTTTCACTAGTGTGTGTAATTTTAAAGCGTGACATTTTAGGTATCTATTTACTCAGCGTAACATCTTCTTATACATTGCACAAAAAATTGGGCTAATCTTAGTGTTTTGTTCTTTTTTTTAATCCATGAAACTGTTTCTTTTTCCAAAAAAAAAAAAAAAAACGCATTTGAAAAGTTGCTGCGCAAATACCGTGTAACATAAAAAGTAGTAAGGACCGCCATTTTATTTCCTGGGGTCTCTGCTAAAAAAAACATTTATAATGTTTGTGGGATTCTGAGTAATTTTCTAGCAAAGAAAATGATGATTTTTACATGTAGGAGAGGAGTGGCAGAAAAGGCTCGCTATGGAAGTGGGTAAAATGAAAGTCATTGATGAGATGGCCACAAGGCCTGTGCTGTGTGGCAAAGCTGTTCAAACTGACATAAAAATGATTTGGTAAATTATTTGGTAGATAAAATAACACTTCTATATGTATTTCACCTTTGTTTAGCTGTTTGCCCAGATTTAAGTTTTAAAAGTCTATACGTTCATTTTAAAAAAGTCTTATACATACTTACTTTTCCACACAGAGAGATAAGGAGATGATCCCAAGAAAGAAAAGGAGTAACAGGGTTTTCTTCATGGTGAACATATTTGGGCTCTGTGGATAATTTGGATTCATGGAAAGAAAAAGAAGGCAAAATTGGAAATATGACTCAAAAATAACATGAGGTCCTCTAATGTTAGGTATACATAAAATGGTTGCTCCGATACAATAAAAGGTCCAATGTTTGTTTGCTCTAAACCATCACAGAAGATAACGTACACCTGGCACCCAATATGGGCAGGTTAAGTATTTTTAATGTCACGAATTTACTTGATGCCTTCCAGACCTTACTGAATCTGATTACCCATGGATAAAACAATGATTAAGGTGTCTTGATCTATCTTGTTCCTCAATCCCACAAAAGGAAGAGTTTAGAAGGTTCTTAGATGGCATTGGAGCTGGTTCACAAAAACTGAAGTTCCAATCTTCATCGTCTATGGCAGGGGTCTTCAAACTATGGCCCTCCAGTTGTTCAGGAACTACAACTCCCATCATGTCTAGTCATGTCTGGGAATGTCAGAGTATAACAATGCCTCATGGGATGTGTAGTTCCGCAACAGCTGGATGGCCGTAGTTTTTTGGATCCCTGGTCTCTTGAGGCATTGTAAAACTCTGACATTCAAAGATATGACTAGGCATGATGGGAATTCCTGAACAACTGGAGGGCCATAGTTTTAAGACCCCTGGTCTATGGTTTCCAGGGCTTTTTATTCTAAATGGAATGCCGTTTGCCTCACCTTGGCTTCCCACTTTGGTCCTCAATCAGAATTAAAGAATGTTTGATTGAAAATCAAATTATAGTTATCTGCTTTACTAACTGAACTAATGGTTTCTAGAGGATTTTTCTTGTATGAATGAGAAGACTCTCCAGATAATGGTCTCTGGGATTTAATAATTTCCCCTTGGGATCAATAAAGTATTCTATATCTGAGTTCTAAATCTATAATTTGTTCCAGGTTTGGAGAGAAGGAGAATGAGAATATTGAGATTATGTGAAAATAATTCATTTTTATAAGGAATATAATTTATGAATGTTAGCTTTTTATTGTACTATTTCCTAATAAGGGCAACATATTCAGGAATTAGAGTATAATAAAATGTTCATCAAAATTGTAAAAAGCAAAAAATTTCCATTCAGGACAGAAAAATGAAACATTATCTGATCCACATGTAATATGCTTACATTTAAGATTGTAAAACATGTACAATAGCTGGTTTAATTCTAGGTTGGCCAATTGTGATATTTTCGCTGCACAGTACATTCTACACTCTGATTGGCTGAAGCAATGCACCTGATCCAATTGGGCCAATTGTGATATTTTCGCTGGTCAGATGCAAGAATTCGCTCAATCAGGGCACAGTGAATAGTAAAGATGGGTGAGCAGTTCGGGCCGAGTATAAATTCGGCCCAAACATCTCCCTTTCGGCAACACCAAAATTTGCGGGTCATTCGACGGATGTTCGCCCGCTAAGCGCCCCATAATGCACTGCGCACTGCACAGTACATTCTACACCCTCATTGGCTGAAGCAATGCACCTGACCAGCACTTTGCCCAATCAATTCACAGTGAATAGTAGAGATGGGCCAACAGTTCGGGCCGAGCAGAAGTTAAGCCGGGTCATCACCTGTTAGCTCGTTCGGCAAACACCTGAATTTGCAGGTCGCTCGGTGGAATGTTCACCCGCCAAGCACCCCACAATGCACTGCATGCTGCACAGTGCAATTTAAGCCCCTGCTCCCACTGTCATTGGACACAGCGGGAGGCAATCAGGACCCAATGTCCACCAGAAAAATGGCGATCGATTAGGGAGAGGCAGAACGGCAGTCTGCCTATGTACACAAGGCAGATTGCCATTCTTCTAGTAAGAAAGACAGAGATCTTGTGTTTCTGCTAAGCATGTTTTAGAGAGTTGGGGAAGATGCCAGTGGAGAGGGAGAGGTTGAAGATATGAGTTAAAGAGTGTAGGATAGAGTCAGAGGGTTACCGTAGTACAGTAGTTGAGAAGGAACAGGGTCCAGGGGGCAGGAAGTTAGGTGGGCATTAGAAAACATTTTAGTGACTTCCTCTACAGTAGTTGGGTTAAACAAGGGAAGTATTGATTGTGCAGGAGGACAAGGTGTGTAAGGTGAGGGAGATATCTGTAGTAAATTGTATCAATCTTATTTTTAAAGTGATTGGCAATCTCTTGGGCAGTGAGTAAGTTGGTGGGTGGAAGTAATGGAGGACGAAGTAGAGCGTTGAAGGTAGAAAAGAGTTGACGGGGACTGTGTGAGAGGGTGTTAATGAGAGTGATAAAGTAGGTCTGTTTGGCAGTGTGGAGGCAGGAACTGTATTTTTGGAGGGCAGATTTATATTGGCTGAAATCTTGCTGTGTCTTAGTCTTACGCCACAGACGCTCAAGAGCGCGACTACGTTTTTTGAGGCTTCTGGTATTGTCTGTCTGCCAGGGTTGTAGCGGTCGGGGCCTGATTCTGTGTGTAGTGAGGGGGGCCAAAGCATCCAGGGTAGATGACAGTGAACTGTTGTAGACAGAAATGGCCATGTTGGGGCAGGAAAGGGATGAGATTGTGTTGAAGAGACAATCTGTAGCAGAAAAAAGAAGTGAAGGGTTAAGATGGCGAAGGTTTCTATGGGTAATTGTTCGGTAGTTGGAAGGTAAGGAGGAGGACAAGGAGAGACTGAAACTAATGAGGTGGTGATCAGAGATAGGGAATGGAATGTTGGAGAGGTTGCGAGGAGTGCATAGGTAGGAGAACATGAGGTCAAGGCTGTTGCCATTACAGTGTGTAGAAGCATGTGTCCATTGTTTAGGTCAAAAGAGGAGGTTAGGCTCAAAAGTTTAGAAGTAGCAGGAGTGTTAAGATTAACAGGGATGTTGAAGTCTCCAAGAAATGATTGTGGGAATTTCAGAAGAGAGAAAGTAGGGTAGCCAGGCAGAATAGCAAGGATTCTTTTCTTATTAACCACTTGCCGACCTCCGCAAGTAGATATACTGCGGCGGTCAGCCCCGGCCAAGCAAAGTGACCTTTATATGTACGTCACTAGCCTGTGACCGGCTTGTTTGCCAATAGCGGGCGCGCGCGCGCCCGCCCTGGCTCGTTCACTGAGGAGTCCGTGTGTGTGACCGGCGGACCCGATGTCCGCCGGTCACACTGCGATCGTCGGTAGAGAGGGAGAAAGGCAGGCGGCTAATGTAAACAAGTCGCCTGTCATTCTCCCCTGTGTAAAAATGGAGATCAGACGGTTCTACTATGTAGGACCGTTGATCTCTGTTTTTACAGTAGTAGCCATGTCCCATCACAGTTAGAAGCATGCCCCTAGGACACACTTAACCCCTCCCTCTCCAATACAGTTAACCCCTTCCCTGCCAGTGTCATTTTTACAGTAACAGTGCATATGTATAGCACTGATTACTTCAGTGTCAAAAATGTCAGTCAAGGGTCCGATCTGTCCGCCGCAATGTCGCAGTCCCGCAAAAAAAAAATCGCAGATCTCCGCCATTACTTGTTAAAAAAAAAAACACCAAAAATGACAAAAATCTTTCCCTTTGTTAGTAAACGCGATAACTTTTGCCCAAACCAATCAAAATACGCTTTTTGCGATTTTTTTTTACCAAACATATGTAGCATAAAACAAATTGGCCGAAAATGTTAAAAAATTTTGATTTTTACATTTTTTTGGGGGAATTTCATATAAAAAAATGTGAAAAATATTGTTATTTTTGCAAAATTTACGCTCTTTTTTTGTTTATAGCGCATGATCAAAAAATCGCACAGGTGATCAAATACCACCAAAAGAAAGTTCTGTTTGTGGGAAAAAAAGGACGTGAAATTCGCTTAGGTACAGCATCGCACGACCGCGCAATTGTCTGTTAAAATCAGGCAGTAAAAAATCGCAAAAAACCCCCTGGTCAGGAAGGGGGTAAAATCTTCCGGGGCTTCAGTGGTTAATAATTATAATAGGAATAATAATATAATAACAATATTTCAGCATATGCTTACCGGGTAGTTCAGTTGGTGCTGAGAATGTAGACAGCTGCAAGACTTCAGGAGGTCTACTCTACAGAGAACGAGGTTGGCTTATATAGCAGAAGAAAAACAAGATAATTACTAAAAAATTAAAAAACTATTTGTGGTAAAAGTCACATCGTTTTTAGGAACACGTAACATATCCCGCATGTAATTAGTAAAATATTAACTACTAGCCTCCAGGTAGGACAAAGAACTACATTCAGTATCTCCTGATCTGCTAGTTAGACAGGTTGAAATCTAAAATCAATTTTTGGTGAAATTCCAGCCCAAACTTGTATTTTATTTTATAGCATGGAGTCAATTGGGGCAGTTATTTACTCCGGTCTAAGTGTCAGTTTTGCCTAAAGAGAGTGACCAGACATTCAATTCTGTCCCCAGCAATGGTGGTACCACTTCGTATCCGGGCCAATTCTGACACTTCGCTCCTACATGAAAAAAATCTACTACTTTTCTTTTAGCTAGAAAATTACTTAGAACCCCCAAACATTATATAAATATTTTTTTAGCAGAGGCCCTCTAAAATCAAATGATGAGCATTGCAATTAATTTTTTTTTTTTTGCGCAGCGGTTTTTCAAGCGCAATTGTTTGGGGAAAAAAATATATTTTAATGAGTTCATTAAAAAAAATAATAAAAAAATAAAATGTTTACACCAAAAAAGGTACAGAACCCCGTTCCCAAATATTATTAGAACAAACAGGTGCAGAACCCGTGTTGTGCCAAAGATGGACTTTACTGGCATTGGCATGAGACCAACACACTTATAGTAAAAAAGTATCAAATATTTTATTTTAACATGTAATAATAAAACAGGATGTTAGCATGACATCCAAAAACACAACAACAATGTCATGCTATCATCCTGTTTTATTATTACATGTTAAAAAATATATATTTAATACTTTTATACTATAAGCGTGTTTGTCTCATGCTAATGCCAATAAAGTCCATCTTTGGCAGAACGGGGTTCTGCGCCTTTTTATTCTAATAATATTTGGGATGTGGCATAAGAGGAGGCCTCTTTATAAGTGAAAAAATAATAAAGTAAGGAGCTGTAAGAGTGATAATATATGATAAATGTGATACATTTACATATATGTGAAAAATGAATTATAATAAGACTCTATAGTGATATAAAGACTGTGGGACCAAGTAAGATACAATGTAATAATCAAATCTGCTACAAGTATATATTGGTAATACAGTCCATAAAACGATAGCAGTGTTGGGAAGGTTACTTTGGAAATGTAATAGGTTACAGATTACAAATTACCCTATTTAGCCACTTAAGCCCCGGAAGATTTTACCCCCTTCCTGACCAGGGCCTATTTTGCGATTCGGCACTGCGTGACTTTAACGGACAATTGCGCGGTCGTGCAACGCTGTACCCAAATGAAATTGATGTCCTTTTTTTCCCACAAACACAGCTTTCTTTTGGTGGTATTTGATCACCTGTGCGATATTTTGATCATGCGCTATAAACAAAAAAAGAGCGACAATTTTGCAAAATCTCCATCTGAGAGTATCGTCTGTGGAGCTTGGTTTGGAGCACAGAGCCTGGATTTTGGATTACACACATGCGCTTTCATTGTGTGTTTGAGGTAAGCGGCCACTACACACTATACAGCACCGAGATTGGACCGACATTTTATTGTATCTTCACTTCACCAATGATCGATTTTGACAGTTCTTTGAAGATTGGTTCACGCACATAGGACTTTAAGTTTTAGCTCAGTTATTTTGGACATTTATTTCACCCTGAATCTGCATATTACATGGATTGACTTTGGTCATTTATTTTGTAAGCAACATTGGTTCACGATTTTTTGGACATTGAGCATATTTGTAGTTATTTTTATTGTTGGGGCCCTTTCACACGGGTGCTCCGTATGTCCGCAAATCATCCTATTTTTTTGCGGAGGATTTGCGGACATAATGTAAGTCTATGGCATTGCGGATGTCAGCAGAATACCATCCGCTGACATCCGATTTTCTGCCTGTCAGTTCTGTTCCGTTTTTTGGAACGGAACAGAACCCTATTTTTGTTCCGTTCAAAAAACGGAAAGGAAGGAAAATCGGATGTCAGCGGTGTCATCCGCTGACATCTGCAATCCCCATAGACTTACATTATGTCCGCATATCATCCGCAAACGGATGGGATGATATGCGGGCACACGGAGCGGATGATGGAAATGTCATCCGCTCCGTGAAAAAAAAAAAAAAGTCCCGCAGCGGAGCTCTCACACGGAGCGGCCGTGTGAAAGAGCCCTTGCACATTTTTATTTATTCACAGCATCATTGTTTTGAGGTATCATCGTTATATTGTGTTTGATTTAACACAGATTTATATATACACTTGATTCTATTTTTTGAATTAGCACCAATCTTGTTCACCATTCACAATTTTGCAAAAATAACAATATTTTTCAAATTTTTTCACATGAAATTCCCCAAAAAAAAATTTAAAAATCAAAATTTTTCAACATTTTAGGCCAATTTGTTTTATGCTACATATGTTTGGTAAAAAAAAAATCGCAATAAGCGTATGTTGCTTGGTTTGTGCAAATGTTATTGCGTTTACTAACTAAGGGAAAGATTTTTGTCATTTTTGTTTTTTATTTTTTTAACGAGTAATGGCGGCGATCTGCGATTTTTTTTTTGCGGGACTGCGACATTGCGGCGGACAGATCGGACCCTTGACTGACATTTTTTACACTTTTGGGGGTACCAGTGACAATTCTACAGTAATCAGTGCTATACATATGCACTGTTACAGTAAAAATGACACTGGCAGGGAAGGGGTTAACTTTATTGGAGAAGGAGGGGTTAAGTGTGTCCCTAGGGGCGTGCTTCTAACTGTAAAGGGGCGTGGCTTTTCATGTACATAGCAGGACCGTATGATCTCTGCTGTTACACAAGGGAGAATGACAGGCGGCTTTGTTTACATTAGCCGCCTGCCTTTCTCCCTCTGTAACCGACGATCGCGAGTGACCGGCGGACATCGGGTCCGCCGGTCAAACGCGCGGGGATCCCAGTGAGCGAGCGGGGGCAGGAGCGCGCCTCCGGCGCCGCGCACTCGCCCCCTATTGGCTCGCAGGCGAGTGACGTACTGGTACGTCACTTTGCCTGCACGGGGCTGACCGCCGCAGTATATGTACTTGCGGCGGTCGGCAAGTGGTTAAAATGTAATAAGTAGTGTAACTTTTCAATTACTTTATAAAAGTAAAGGAACTGATTACATTTGATTACTTTTTAATTACTTTAAGTTTCTAATAGATATTTTCAACTAAACTATTTTCAAACAATTATAACAGGTTGGGTTAATGTTATAGTAGTACTCAACTCTGTTTACTGTTAGAATTTCAAAAAAAAAAAACTTAAAGCATATACATAAACCCAAAAAGGCAATAAAACAGCTATTAAAACAGTTAATAAAAGAAAAAAACACTGGTGTCTCATAGCCATCAATGCAATTAGGGAAATAAATTATTTCAATCTGAGGGTCAGTGTGTTTGTGTGTGCTCTTTATCCTCCAAAAATCAAACTGGGCAATAGAGCGACAGATAAAGTGTCCACACCACACATCAGTCATCTTCGGCTAGGTCAGTGGGACAGTGCTGTTTGTTGTAACGAAGCAGTAAGACCCGTTCCATGTGGTCATCACTCATTCTGTTTCGAGAGGTCAAAAGATTGCCTCCATTACTAAAAAGACGCTCCACTGGAGCACTAGGAGCACTAGAAGGCAATGTGGTGTTGTACTTGATAAAAAGTCTCTTAAAGCGGAGTTCCACCCTGGAATTTTTTTTTTTTTAAAAATACCCCCGGGACAGTCAGGGCTAGTGCATTCCACAATGGCTAGCCCCTGATCTGTCCCGGGTTGCACTTACCTGTTAGGACAAATACTTGAAAATAAATAAAAAGTATACACCGGGCCTTGAGTCTGTGGTGTCTGTATATACTTGACACACTCCGTCTGGAGACTCATCAGTATATCAGATAGCCTCTACTAGGTCGTGGGGAGCCACCGCAGCCAAATAGCAATAACAAAGTAAAAGAGGATGGGGGCTATAGAACAGCTCCGTAGAACGGCTGCATTAAGGGATGCTCACACCAACTGTGTTAGTTTGAAAAAATCTTTATTGAAGAGCAAAAAGACACATTGTCTAAAATGCCCCCTATGGGGGAACAGTATACAAGGTATTAAGGTATCAATGGTGAAAATGAACAACAAACACGACAATCAACATGAAACAATGACTCACACACACAAGGCCGGCCACACATTCACTCCAGAGGTTCTGACCAATAGAATAACATACAGGCTGCATACGTTCCTTAACGGAATCTATGGATGCTGCTCTGTTATGAGTCTGTTGGTCGGCATGCCACAATAGCAAAAATTGCACCACAAAGTTATAACTTAGTCACTTCAACTAGAGGTGTCATTACAGTGTAGTACACATATTGCATATAATATATGCCTAATTGGTCAGCAGGCTGCTTATAAACCAAGTCCCTGAATATGATTGGAGTTCTGAAAGTCAAAATTCAAAAAAGGATGAAAAAATAGGATAAACCAATAAATTTTAAATCAAAAGCAATGCATGTCATTCTTGAACTCATATGGATTGTAATAATTTTTGGAACTCTGCAACTTCAATTGAAGTCCTCAAAGACTGGAATGCAGTTGGAGGAATATCTGTGTGTCACTGCTGACGGGCTGGATGTAATATCAGTTCATTTAACTGAATAGTGATAAATGACTCCTAGTGGGTGACAAAGAAAGTCCACTTTGATTTTAGGGATAACGGGGTCAGGCCAACATGATCACCCTGCCACAATGAAAGTCTCTCCTTGTTTAGAACCAAATACGGGAGCTGGGGAGAGACGCAGTATTGCTTGCTAACTGCGCAGGCTCACACCACTTCAGGGCTATGTCTGGTATGGAAACATAGTGATTGACACTTAGTCGGCCTCAAAGATATGAGTATCAACTGGATATTTAGCCCAGACCTGCCGGTGTTCACTGCCCTTTCTCTATCCCCTATTTCCAAATAAACTGTAGCTCACCGTAAGTTCTCCAGGCTGAAAAAGCTGCTCAAAGACGGGAGACCGCTGTGACCCCTCCGTGGGTGAGGTGAGCATGAAGGCCCAAAGTTTGCGTTCCGCTATCGGCGTGCCACGAGGAGGCAGCATGTACCATACGTCGCGGACTTGTTACGCCATAAACAGGAGCTGGAATGCATCGGTGGCTCTTCCGGGTGTTGTGCGGCCGGCGTGTGACGTCAACGCGTTTCGCGTGCGTGACGCACGCTTCTTCAGGACGTCATTGGTTAGTACGGAAGATCAATATAAAGGGGTAGCCTGATTGGTAAGTGCAGACAGGTGACAGCACAACAGACATTCCTCAAGTACTGCTTCCTATGTAATTAAAAGACCGGATGGTGTAACACCATCTTGTGGTTAAAAACCGGTAATGCTAGTTATTTCATATTCACTGGCTAGTTTTGGTGTGGCTCAAGGGCTTGATTCAGCATAAATATTTAAGCAGGATCAACAAAGGTATAGCGATATGGTGGAATTACTTTAAGTTAATTACATCACTTAATGCAAATTTTGCTGCTATAGTTCGGCTTCATTTACTAGGTGACACAACGACTATTCCCAAAATTGACTCAAATAAACATGCTAAAACGTACTTGAAGTTAAAAAAGTCTTCATAAGGGATTCATGAATCGAAATGAAGTTCAGGCCAAACCGTAGCCTGGCATTTTTAGCATATACAAAAAGATGATTTAACCATATCATTTAGGTTAATTTATAGAAAGTAACTATATAGGTGGAGTTCACTCATCAATCCATGGAGGGGAGAAAATAATTAATAATGCTATTGTAAGCATCACCAAATGCTATTGTGAGAACCTACAAAATTATTTTCTTAAATGGAGGGAATTAATGCCAATAATGGTATGAAATAGGGAAAATCGACCAAGGCAGTTATAGCATAATATCCCAGTGAGAAGAAAAGGGCCCGCATAAAGTGAAAAATATAGTACATAGCCCAACCTGGTTCACGGGCAACAGGAATGATGTCACGTGAAGAAGTCAATAATCAAGTGGTCATATTCCCTATTTTATCTATACCATATTGGGGCTCTATTCTCCCATAATTAGATTTTCCCAAACAGATCTTTCCACCTATAAAGTACCTATTTCTCTAAACAAGCCTAGTCCACCAACCCTTCAACAGTACCTAGATATTATGGTTCCAGAAAGATACGAAGACTCATCTCTGTATTCAGGCCTAGAGGGACTAAAGTCTGGAGTCTGAATATCCAGGCCTTCTCCTCTTTTAACAGGACTTTATCAAAGTCTCCTCTCCTAGAGGATATCTTAAGGGCCCAGAAGCCTATTACCTTCAGACCTAAAGGGTCACTATTATGCTTCTCGGCAAAGTGTTTGCCGATGGGAGTATCTTCCTTGAGACGCACACTTTTGAGGTGTTCTCGTATTCTAATGCGTAGTTGCCTTTTGGTCTTTCCTACGTACATTTTGTGGCATGGGCACGTGATGATATACAGTACCCTGGAGGTGGAACAGTTTATGAAGGACTCAATGCCATAGATGACCTTTGCTGTAGAATCAGTATAGACTTGTGTTTTAGTTACATGGCCACAGATCTGACAGTGACCACATGGGTGCATCCCCTTTAAGGGTTTCAATTCGGTAAGCCAGTTGGTTTTAGGGGTACGTGTGAACTCGGAGCGTACCAGGTGGTCATTGAGATTTGTGGCCCTTTTGGCCGTCAGAAGTGGTCGCGGACCCACTATGTTTTTCAGTTGTTCATTTTTCTGCAGTATATGCCAATGTGATTGAAGTATATGTTTCACTTTATCCCAATGACAACCGTATTTGGTAATCAAACGCGGTAGATTAGGATTTTCCGACTTTGATTTTTTTTGGGTCAGTAAACTATCTCTATCCTTGACCGCAGCTTTTTTCCTGGCCCTCCTGATCACTCGGTGTGAATATCCTCGCTCACGGAACCTCGCATATAGCTCTTTAGATTCACAGATATAGTCTTCACCGAGTGAGCAATTACGTTTGATACAAGTAAATTGTCCCACTGGGATCCCCATTTTTAGGCTGGCTGGATGGTGACTGTCAGCCCTGAGAAGGGTATTAGCAGCCGTTGGTTTTCGATATGTAGTGGTGACTAGTTTGCCTTCCCTGAACTCAACCTTTAGATCCAGGAAGGAGATTGTTTTCCTGTCCGCAATATGGCTCAATCGGATATTGCGTGAATTGGCATTGAGTTCTGACATAAACTGCTCCAGCTGGAGTGGTGTACCATCCCAAATCATGAGCACATCGTCTATGTACCTCAGCCAGGTAAGGGCATGGCTGAGGTACATAGACGAGGTGTACACCACTTCCTCCTCCCACATTCCCAAATGTAGGCAGGCATAGGAAGGAGCCCATGGGGCTCCCATGGCCGTGCCTCTAATTTGTTGATAAAAGTGGTTAGAAAACTGGAAGACATTGTTCAGTAACGAAAATTCGAGTAATTCCAGAAGGAACTCGTTCTGTGGACCTTTTAGGGGAAATTGTTGTTCCAAAAAGTGATAAACTGAGAGTAGTCCCCAGGGGTGGGGGATAGAGGTGTAGAGAGACTCCACATCTATACCTACAAGTAGGATGTCCGTGGTAAACTCAAGATCCTTGATCTTGCCCAAGACGTCCCCCGTATCTCTCACATACGAGGGAAGGTCAAGAACAAGATCCTTGATCAATGAGTCGAGGTATTTACCAATCCTATCCAGTGGACCCCCACAGGCAGACACAATGGGTCTGCCCGGGGGGTCCACCGGATTTTTGTGTATTTTTGGTATGATATAGAATGTGGGTATGTTATACTCCTCCACCTGCAAGTATTTTTTCTCCCTCGTACTAATCAATCCTGCTTCATGGGCGAACCCTAATTTTTCATTGATATTAAGAACCAATTCTGGTAGCGGATTGGAAGGAAGTTTTTTGTAGGTGGCTTTGTCTGATAGAAGACGTAAAGCTTCTCTTTCATAGTTATCAACTGTAAGCAACACCACATTTCCCCCTTTGTCACTTTTTTTAATAATCAAATCGCATGCCTTTTTAAGGTCACGTAAAGCTGTTCTTTCATCGCGTGTTAGGTTATCGGAGGAGAGTGAGTCCCAATCAACTAATTTGAGGTCTTCTTCCACAAGTATTAAGAAAGAGTTTAGCCACTTGTTGGTACAAAATTTAGGCATGGTAGTGGAACGTATACTGATATTGCTCTTTCTCAACTTGTCAACGTCTTGAGGGACCTCATCCTCCTCCGAGAACTCACCCGCTTCATCTAATAGTGACTCTAAGGCTGACAGGGCTTCCTCTTCTTTTGTATTTAGTTGTAATTCATGTGAAGTCACAGCACTTCCATCATGCACTAGTCTGTAATAAACCTTTCTGAGGTAAAGACACAAGTCTTTATATACCTCGAAGTGATCCATGCATGAGGTTGGTGAAAAAGAGAGGCCCTTAGTGAGGACGGAGATATGGAATTCATTTAGTGCAAAATTGGACAGGTTAATAATTTTTGAGTCAAGGGAACTGACAGTTAGGGGAAGGGAAACCTCTTCCTGATTAATAGGCTGATTGGAACTACTCGTTATCGACGGTTCCGTGGTCTGGTTCGTTGTTCCCAGACATTCCCTTGATCTCCTAGTTTGTCTCTTTCTTTTTCTTTGCCTCCTTTGCCCTTTTTGGGGCCCTTCTTTAAAATTCCTTTGGGAGTAGTAGGCGAAGTGACATCCTCCGCCATACCTTCCCTTAAAAAAGTGACCGATCGATCATCATCATCACTTCCTGAGGGCATGGATTCATAGCTAGAATTATTCCTATAGCTCCCTCCTCTTCTTCTCGACCTATTCCGTCTATTTTTGGAAGCTAGGTCGAAGATTTCCCCCCAGGCCCAATCGTCTAAATCTCGTTGGAATTTGGACTACTTAACACTTTTTAGATTTTTTTGGGTTCTCTCTATTTCTTTTTTGAGGAAATCATTTAACTTCTGGAATTCTTCCAGTTCTTTATGTGGTTCTAGTTTTTCTAATATATTTTTCGTTTCTTCCTGAAATTCTTCCAGTTGTATTTTTTCTTCTTCCACTATTAACGCCATGACCCTAATACCATGGGCAATGCACTCTGCTTTCCACTTATCCAAAAAGCGTTCTGTGTGTAAGTGCCTGGCTGGAATGACTCTTTCACGCAAACCTCTTGGTATAATACTTTGTGTTATGTACGATTCCAAGGACAATACATCCCATTTTCTGTTAAGGGACCTAACAAGTAACTTCTTGTGGTCCCTAAACAGATTTTTTAGGTCCCCATAGGGTTCCGTATCTTTAGTATTGTCAAAGGTAGCCCTGATTTCCGCATCTAGGGAGTCTCCTAGCATAAATGCCATACTTTGAGTTGTTCAAAGCTGGAACTAGACTGTGATACTGTTCGACGATCAATGAAAAAAATCACCACTATTGCCTGCCCTAGAGCCACACCAAATAATCTACATATAACCAATGATACTCTGTTAGTAAAAAGAAGCATTAACCAAGAAAGCCATGCATGGTCAATTATCACCAAAATGAACCCCAAATCATTCATCTACATTTCATGAAAATAAATTGACAGTGTGTCTAATTTGCTCTATCAATCTAGATGGTATCTCTAAAGGGCAGGTGTATAAAAAGAAGATCCTTAATAGATCAAAATGCAATTGAAAATAAATAAAAAGTATACACCGGGCCTTGAGTCTGTGGTGTCTGTATATACTTGACACACTCCGTCTGGAGACTCATCAGTATATCAGATAGCCTCTACTAGGTCGTGGGGAGCCACCGCAGCCAAATAGCAATAACAAAGTTCCGCTACCAGAATTGGTTCTTAATATCAATGAAAAATTAGGGTTCGCCCATGAAGCAGGATTGATTAGTACGAGGGAGAAAAAATACTTGCAGGTGGAGGAGTATAACATACCCACATTCTATATCATACCAAAAATACACAAAAATCCGGTGGACCCCCCGGGCAGACCCATTGTGTCTGCCTGTGGGGGTCCACTGGGTAGGATTGGTAAATACCTCGACTCATTGATCAAGGATCTTGTTCTGGACCTTCCCTCGTATGTGAGAGATACGGGGGACGTCTTGGGCAAGATCAAGGATCTTGAGTTTACCACGGACATCCTACTTGTAGGTATAGATGTGGAGTCTCTCTACACCTCTATCCCCCACCCCTGGGGACTACTCTCAGTTTATCACTTTTTGGAACAACAATTTCCCCTAAAAGGTCCACAGAACGAGTTCCTTCTGGAATTACTCGAATTTTCGTTACTGAACAATGTCTTCCAGTTTTCTAATCATTTTATCAACAAATTAGAGGCACGGCCATGGGAGCCCCATGGGCTCCTTCCTATGCCTGCCTACATTTGGGAATGTGGGAGGAGGAAGTGGTGTACACCTCGTCTATGTACCTCAGCCATGCCCTCACCTGGCTGAGGTACATAGACGATGTGCTCATGATTTGGGATGGTACACCACTCCAGCTGGAGCAGTTTATGTCAGAACTCAATGCCAATTCACGCAATATCCGATTGAGCCATATTGCGGACAGGAAAACAATCTCCTTCCTGGATCTAAAGGTTGAGTTCAGGGAAGGCAAACTAGTCACCACTACATATCGAAAACCAATGGCTGCTAATACCCTTCTCAGGGCTGACAGTCACCATCCAGCCAGCCTAAAAATGGGGATCCCAGTGGGACAATTTACTCGTATCAAACGTAATTGCTCACTCGGTGAAGACTATATCCGTGAATCTAAAGAGCTATATGCGAGGTTCCGTGAGCGAGGATATTCACACCGAGTGATCAGGAGGGCCAGGAAAAAGCTGCGGTCAAGGATAGAGATAGTTTACTGACCCAAAAAAAATCAAAGTCGGAAAATCCTAATCTACCACGTTTGATTACCAAATACGGTTGTCATTGGGATAAAGTGAAACATATACTTCAATCACATTGGCATATACTGCAGAAAAATGAACAACTGAAAAACATAGTGGGTCCACGACCACTTCTGACGGCCAAAAGGGCCACAAATCTCAATGACCACCTGGTACGCTCCGAGTTCACACGTACCCCTAAAACCAACTGGCTTACCGAATTGAAACCCTTAAAGGGGATGCACCCATGTGGTCACTGTCAGATCTGTGGCCATGTAACTAAAACACAAGTCTATACTGATTCTACAGCAAAGGTCATCTATGGCATTGAGTCCTTCATAAACTGTTCCACCTCCAGGGTACTGTATATCATCACGTGCCCATGCCACAAAATTTACGTAGGAAAGACCAAAAGGCAACTACGCATTAGAATACGAGAACACCTCAAAAGTGTGCGTCTCAAGGAAGATACTCCCATCGGCAAACACTTTGCCGAGAAGCATAATAGTGACCCTTTAGGTCTGAAGGTAATAGGCTTCTGGGCCCTTAAGATATCCTCTAGGAGAGGAGACTTTGATAAAGTCCTGTTAAAAGAGGAGAAGGCCTGGATATTCAGACTCCAGACTTTAGTTCCTCTAGGCCTGAATACAGAGATGAGTCTTCGTATCTTTCTGGAACCATAATATCTAGGTACTGTTGAAGGGTTGGTGGACTAGGCTTGTTTAGAGAAATAGGTACTTTATAGGTGGAAATATCTGTTTGGGAAAATCTAATTATGGGAGAATAGAGCCACAATATGGTATAGATAAAATAGGGAATATGACCACTTGATTATTGACTTCTTCACGTGACATCATTCCTGTTGCCCGTGAACCAGGTTGGACTATGTACTATATTTTTCACTTTATGCGGGCCCTTTTCTTCTCACTGGGATATTATGCTATAACTGCCTTGGTCGATTTTCCCTATTTCATACCATTATTGGCATTAATTCCCTCCATTTAAGAAAATAATTTTGTAGGTTCTCACAATAGCATTTGGTGATGCTTACAATAGCATTATTAATTATTTTCTCCCCTCCATGGATTGATGAGTGAACTCCACCTATATAGTTACTTTCTATAAATTAACCTAAATGATATGGTTAAATCATCTTTTTGTATATGCTAAAAATGCCAGGCTACGGTTTGGCCCGAACTTCATTTCGATTCATGAATCCCTTATGAAGACTTTTTTAACTTCAAGTACGTTTTAGCATGTTTATTTGAGTCAATTTTGGGAATAGTCGTTGTGTCACCTAGTAAATGAAGCCGAACTATAGCAGCAAAATTTGCATTAAGTGATGTAATTAACTTAAAGTAATTCCACCATATCGCTATACCTTTGTTGATCCTGCTTAAATATTTATGCTGAATCAAGCCCTTGAGCCACACCAAAACTAGCCAGTGAATATGAAATAACTAGCATTACCGGTTTTTAACCACAAGATGGTGTTACACCATCCGGTCTTTTAATTACATAGGAAGCAGTACTTGAGGAATGTCTGTTGTGCTGTCACCTGTCTGCACTTACCAATCAGGCTACCCCTTTATATTGATCTTCCGTACTAACCAATGACGTCCTGAAGAAGCGTGCGTCACGCACGCGAAACGCGTTGACGTCACACGCCGGCCGCACAACACCCAGAAGAGCCACCGATGCGTTCCAGCTCCTGTTTATGGCGTAACAAGTCCGCGACGTATGGTACATGCTGCCTCCTCGTGGCACACCGATAGCGGAACGCAAACTTTGGGCCTTCATGCTCACCTCACCCACGGAGGGGTCACAGCGGTCTCCCGTCTTTGAGCAGCTTTTTCAGCCTGGAGAACTTACGGTGAGCTACAGTTTATTTGGAAATAGGGGATAGAGAAAGGGCAGTGAACACCGGCAGGTCTGGGCTAAATATCCAGTTGATACTCATATCTTTGAGGCCGACTAAGTGTCAATCACTATGTTTCCATACCAGACATAGCCCTGAAGTGGTGTGAGCCTGCGCAGTTAGCAAGCAATACTGCGTCTCTCCCCAGCTCCCGTATTTGGTTCTAAACAAGGAGAGACTTTCATTGTGGCAGGGTGATCATGTTGGCCTGACCCCGTTATCCCTAAAATCAAAGTGGACTTTCTTTGTCACCCACTAGGAGTCATTTATCACTATTCAGTTAAATGAACTGATATTACATCCAGCCCGTCAGCAGTGACACACAGATATTCCTCCAACTGCATTCCAGTCTTTGAGGACTTCAATTGAAGTTGCAGAGTTCCAAAAATTATTACAATCCATATGAGTTCAAGAATGACATGCATTGCTTTTGATTTAAAATTTATTGGTTTATCCTATTTTTTCATCCTTTTTTGAATTTTGACTTTCAGAACTCCAATCATATTCAGGGACTTGGTTTATAAGCAGCCTGCTGACCAATTAGGCATATATTATATGCAATATGTGTACTACACTGTGATGACACCTCTAGTTTAAGTGACTAAGTTATAACTTTGTGGTGCAATTTTTGCTATTGTGGCATGCCGACCAACAGACTCATAACAGAGCAGCATCCATAGATTCCGTTAAGGAACGTATGCAGCCTGTATGTTATTCTGTTGGTCAGAACCTCCGGAGTGAATGTGTGGCCGGCCTTGTGTGTGTGAGTCATTGTTTCATGTTGATTGTCGTGTTTGTTGTTCATTTTCACCATTGATACCTTAATACCTTGTATACTGTTCCCCCATAGGGGGCATTTTAGACAATGTGTCTTTTTGCTCTTCAATAAAGATTTTTTCAAACTAACACAGTTGGTGTGAGCATCCCTTAATGCAGCCGTTCTACGGAGCTGTTCTATAGCCCCCATCCTCTTTTACTTTGTTAGGACAAATACTTACCTTGAAAATGTCTTGTCCAGCGCTGCCATCTCAGATGTGGGCAGCTTGAAGCCAGCGAGATCCTCTTCGGGGTCCTCTTCCGCCTTCTTCGGTCCCACGATGCCCTGCGCCGGCCCCGACGTCACTTCCGGGTCGCGCGCGTCATCCCTCCACAGCTTCTGGGCATGCCCAGAAGCTGTTTAGAAGGGGATGACGCGCGCGCCCTGGAACTGACGTCGGGGCCGGTGCAAGCGCAATGATTCCTGGGAGCTATGAAGTTCAGCTCCCAGGAATCATTGCAGAGCCAGGAAGTGACGACGGGCCGCGGCCGAAGAAGGAGGAAGAAGGAAGTAAGGTAAGTATATTTTCTTCGCTACGAGGTAAGTAAAAAGAAAAAAAAAATGCGATTATCCATTTCTTTTTCAGGTGACCCGGAGCGAGAAGATGGAGGTAAGTATAAAATGAGGGTGGAACTCCACTTTAACTATGGGAAATGCCTTAAGAGATGTCAGGTTGTTGTTATCAGAATCTTCTAAGTACTTTCTGACCTCGTCATGAGTTATGCTGTCAGATGCTGATTTGGCATTATTAACCACTTGCCGACTGCTCACTAGAGCTGTACTGCGGCAAAGTGGCTCTTGTAGGTCTGGCGACGTAGACCTACGTCGGCAGACACTCCCCTTTCTCGGCGGCTCGCTCCCGCTGTATTCAGTCACTGCTCGCCGCTGCTCTTCCCCGATCGTCGGGGAATCGAGTCTGGAGATCCGCCCACTTGTGTAAACAAAGCGGGCGGATCTCCTAAGTGACAGGCAGGGTCAGATTGCAGGGTTCAGCATAGCTGAACCTGCAATCTGTCCTTGTGTCACTCAGTCACCTCCCCCCACACACGTTAGTAGGCACCAGGCATACATTAACCCCTCCCTCTCCAATAAAATTAACCCCTTCCCTGCCAGTGTCATTTTTACAGTAACAGTGCATATTTATAGCACTGATTACTGTAGAAATGTCACTGGTGCCCCCAAAAGTGTCAGTCAAGGGTCCGATCTGTCCGCCGCAATGTCGCAGTCCCACAAAAAAAATCGCAGATCACGGCCATTACTCGTTAAAAAAAAGAAAAACACCAAAAATTACAGAAATCTTTCCCTTAGTTAGTAAACGCAATAACTTTTGCGCAAAACAATCAAAATACGCTTATTGTGATTTTTTTTTTTTACCAAACATAGGTAGCAGAAAACAAATTGGCCAAAAATTTAAAAAAAATTTGATTTTTACATTTTTTTTGGGGGGGAATTTCATATAAAAAATTTTGAAAAATATTGTTATTTTTTCAAAATTTACGCTTTTTTTTTGTTTATAGCGCAAAAAGTAAAAATCGCACAGGTGATCAAATACCACCAAAAGAAAGATCTGTTTGTTGGAAAAAAAGGATGTAAATTTCGTTTGGGTACAGAGTCGTACGACCGCGCAATTGTCAGTTAAATTCGCACAGTGCCGAATCGCAAAAAGTGGCCCAGACGTAAGACAGCAAAATCCTCCGGTGGTAAAGTGGTTAAAGACAAAAAGGTTTTCCTCTGACTCATCAGATTTCACAGAGTTGTCATCTCTCAGTGCAGCTGGACTGTGCAGTGGTTCTAGAGCAATAGCTTCCTAAAGTAAGGTTCTCCTCATGTCTTCTCTCTTCTCAGGGCTAAGCCAGCTTAAGCAGAACTTTGGCAGGGTTGTGGTCGCCATCTTTGTTTCATGGCTGGTTAACACTGATCCAAAGCGCTGTTTTATGGCCTCACTGATACTGGTGACAGTGTATGCATTATAGAGCAAATGAGGCATCTTTTCAAATAGCTTTGTCTTGAGAGTAAGAATTAAAAATCCTAGGTAACATTTTATTTCACCCTGGAGAATGTCAATGGCAACAGCTAGAGGTTTCAGAACCTCTGTGCACTATTTAAGACTCTTGTGGATACGAACACAAAAAAAGTCCAGGCGCTAATCCTATATGCAGATGTCTACAAGGTTGTGAACCCCAATGCTGCCATGTTATGGCTGTAGTAAGATGTAATCAATAGCACCTGGGCTGCCAAATCCTTAACATGGGATGAAAATCAAGACTAACAGTAAAAAGAAAGAAGGATGGCGCTCAATGGTGCATATGGAAGAAATCAATATGTGGAAGATGGACAAAAACTGTCTCAAGTTGAGCCATAAAGGTTTAATAATAAAAAAATAGACATAATATTGATAATAAATCATCCAAACCAGTCTAGGAGCCTCCGAATCTCCCTGAGATGCTGTGGGGATCCCTGATGGTGTTTAGTGGAATCCGATCATGTCAGGTGGTGCCAGATGAAGAGGGGATATGCTAGGTAGCACAGACCAACACCGCGATGGTAAGCGGCCGCTACACAGACCCCGAGCTGGCTTGTCCTCCGTTGCCGGTTCTCCGTGGTGACCGGAAGTGGCGTCATTCACTACCTGACATGATCGGATTCCACTAAACACCATCAGGGATCCCCACAGCATCTCAGGGAGATTCGGAGGCCCCTAGACTGGTTTGGATGATTTATTATCAATTTTATGTCTATTTTTTTCATTATTAAACCTTTATGGCTCAACTTGAGACAGTTGTTGTCCATCTTCCACATATTGATTTCTTCTATATGCATCATTGAGCGCCATTCTTCTTTCTTTTTACTGTTAGACTCTTGTGGATGAAGCTTTGGCACATCAAGTTTATCACAGATCTCCCTCAGCTTTTCTTCTGGGAGCCCTACAAGTTTTGTGATAGCCCTGAACTCTGAGTTCCATCTTGTGACTGATGGGACAGTAAAATGCTTATTGGCAAACTCCTGAATCACTGCTGTGGCCAATGAAGATCTATGTGCTTTATTCCAGATAGATGATCATTTAGCCATGGCACTTCTGTATATCTTACGTGATATCTAACTTCCGGGTGCGGCGCCTCCCTGTGTGAGGCCGGCGGTTCATGATGCTACGCCCGCCGGTGCCGACAAACGTCCTTGTGTCAACTGGTAGTTGAAGAGAGCAGTAGAAGGTCTCTCTGATCCCCCAATCTGGCTCTCTCATCTGACCGTGAGTAGGCTGGGCTTGTCATATGAGGAGCATACAGGGTATGACTTCCTCTCTCTTCTCCTTCTCCCCACATCCTCTGTTATTATTCAACATATCCTAGGTTTTTAAAGAAAATATTCAGGTGTAACCCTATTTGTAATCTTTAACATTTTCACGAGTAACTGTAATTTAATTACACATTTTTTCTCAGTAACTGTAACAAATTACTGTTACATTTATTTTGTAATTAAATTAGTTACATGTAACTAGTTACTCCCTAACACTGAACGATAGTAGTATATGGTAGTATAGTAGTAAATGGTGCTCTTCACTCAGTGACCATAACCAATATCATACATATAGAGCTATCTTTATATTTGAACAATATTTACACCATTTTTTTTTTTTTTTTTTAATGTGAATGATGTTTTTACGCTGAGTAAATACTGTAGGTACCTAACATGTCACGCTTTAAAATTGAGTTTGCCCAGTTGCATAGCCTGCAGCTCTTTTGACAACCTGATGTCTCCATTTTTGGCACTACTCTCCATCACCCACAATCCTCTTTTTCCCCAGGCTTTAATGGAGCCTCAGATGTTTTCCTGGTGCCTTCTCATGGCTTTACGCGAGTCCAAAATTTTCTTTCTTCTCTTTCCTTTCCATCTTGGAACGTCATACAAGAGACACATGACACCCCAAACAGGGAACAATTCTGCTTCCTCCAACTAAAGCATTGAATTGGTGCCCTGTGCCACACGTCCACCTATCAATATCCTAAAATATTCATGCCAGCATGCCTCTGGAGCCCCTGTTGTCATCTCAGCTATCTATGCATCCCTGAATGGACACCCAACATCAACATCCCTCTCTTATCTGTATATGTTTCAATAGGAATGGGACCTTCAGGCCCCTATAGAACTGAAGGATTGGAGTAAGGCTTGCAAAATTGTCGCCAAATGCTCCTTTAACATGAACACACTTGAAGCAGCATACAAAGTCCTATTCCGATGTTATTGGGTCCCTGCTCAAATAGCTCACGTTTACCCTGGGAGTAGTGACAGATGTTTTTGTAATTGTGGACAATGGGGGGATGCCCTGGATATGTGGTGGTCCTGCCCAAGACTAATGGGGTTCTGATCTAGGGTATTTGGCTTACTCTAGACCCTTTTCCATATGACGATCCACAGGGATGCTAGACTGGCCCTATTACACTGTTCAATTCCTGGCCTATATGCATCACAGCAGAAATTGGCCACATATCTCTTTATCTCAGCTAAACAAGCCATAGCAATGCATGGAAGACCCAAAGCGTAGTCTTCCAGGCGGTGAAGATAAAGCTGAACGCAATGTTGCTTCCTGAAGGAATGTCCAGCATTGTGAATGATTCACATGCCAAGTTTCTCAAGATCTGGGATCCATGGATCTCTTATGAGTTCCCTTCACTCCAACCAGCATGTTCAGGCCTTGTTTGACCACTCCTTTCTGTGCCTCCATGTCTGAACCACTCCCTCCCTACACCTTCCTCCTTCTCTGTGCTCTTTTTTTCTTTCCTTCACTTATTCTTTCTAATCTCTCGCAGTCACCGCCCGGCGGGGTTGGTTGCAGGAGAAGAGCCTCCCCCCAGGTGACTGTGAGTAGATCTTCGGGACATGACATTTTTACATTTCCAGTGTTTTATTAACATCCCCATATTCCAGAATCCCTTTATCTCAATTGACATGCTCTTTATCGTTTTTTGCAGTGGCGGAACTATCAGAGTCGCAGCAGTCGCACTGGTGACCAGGCCCTGGAGTTCCACCACTGTGGGGGGCCCTCCGACCTCCATTCTCCTACCGTGGGGGGGGGGGCCCGCTGGAGCCTGCCAGTTCTGGATGTGGATGTGTTACTCTGCCGTGTGAGTGAGTGCCTCCCTCCTCAGAGTCAGTCAGATAGTTGCGCCGCACGGGGGGGGGGGGGGGGAATCTGTGGCCGGCTGTTAAGAGGAGGCTGAGCTGAGCTCTCTTACTATGATGAATGAGACAGCCAGCCAGCCAGCCAATCCATGTAGAGCAGGGCGTAGAGAGGAGGAGTTTCACAGACACTGAAGGAGAGTCAGCCGACCAGAAGGGTGTGGAGCTCTCCCCTCTGCAAAGAGACTCTGGCATGTGACTCACATGCATGCATCCCTGGACTGTGGAGGCCCTTTTTGTGACCACTGAGCTGGGGGGAATCGACTGACAGTCAGCTATGTAAGTGTCAGTGACAAATTTCTCCACCACTGATCCCAACCTCCACCATTGCTGCCTCTTACTGATCCCCACACTGGTGGGGTGGATGGGATCAGTAAGAGGCAGAGGTGGGGGAGGATGGCACCACCACTAATCCCACCCCCCCACCACCATCACTGATCCCCCCTCACCACCATCACTGATCCCCCCCCCCCCTCACCACCATCACTTATCTGACCCTTCCCCTCCCCACCATCTCCGCCACTGATCCCATCCACCTCCCCACCATCGCCGCCACTGATCTCACCCCCTCCCCACCATCGCCGCCACTGATCCCACCTCCATCGCTGCCACTATTACTGGTCCCATTCCCCCTCCCCACCAGTCCTGCCACTGATCCTATACCCCCCTCTCCCCACCAGCAATATTACTGTTCCCATTCCCCCCTCCCCACCAGTCCTGCCACTGATGCTATACCCCCTCTCCCCACCAGCACTATTACTGTTCCTTTTCCCCCCTCCCCACCAGTCCTGCCACTGATCCCATACCCCCTCTCCCCACCAGCACTATTACTGGTCCCATTCCCCCCTCCCCACCAGTCCTGCCACTGATCCTATACCCCCCCTTTCCCCACCAGCCCAATTACTGGTCCCTTTCCCCCGTCCCCACCAGTCCTGCCCCTGATCCCATACCCCCCTTTCCCCACCAGCACTATTACTGTTCCTTTTCCCCCCTCCTCACCAGTCCTGCCACTGATCCCATACCCCCCTTTCCCCACCAGCACTATTACTGTTCCCATTCCCCCCTCCCCACCAGTCCTGCCACTGATCCCATACCCCACTCTCCCAACCAGCACTATTACTGTTCCCATTCCCCCCTTCCAACCAGTCCTGCCACTGATCCCATACCCCACTCTCCCCACCAGCACTATTACTGGTCCCATTCCCCCCTCCCCACCAGTCCTGCCACTGATCCTATACCCCTCCTTTCCCCACCAGCCCAATTACTGGTCCCTTTCCCCCGTCCCCACCAGTCCTGCCCCTGATCCCATACCCCCCTTTCCCCACCAGCACTATTACTGTTCCTTTTCCCCCCTCCTCACCAGTCCTGCCACTGATCCCATACCCCCCTTTCCCCACCAGCACTATTACTGTTCCCATTCCCCCCTCCCCACCAGTACTGCCAATGATCCCATACCCCACTCTCCCAACCAGCACTATTACTGTTCCCATTCCCCCCTTCCAACCAGTCCTGCCACTGATCCCATACCCCACTCTCCCCACCAGCACTATTACTGGTCCCATTCCCCCCTCCCCACCAGTCCTGCCACTGATCCTATACCCCTCCTTTCCCCACCAACCCAATTACTGGTCCCTTTCCCCCGTCCCCATCAGTCCTGCCCCTGATCCCATACCCCCCTTTCCCCACCAGCACTATTACTGTTCCTTTTCCCCCCTCCTCACCAGTCCTGCCACTGATCCCATACCCCCCTTTCCCCACCAGCACTATTACTGTTCCCATTCCCCCCTCCCCACCAGTCCTGCCAATGATCCCATACCCCACTCTCCCAACCAGCACTATTACTGTTCCCATTCCCCCCTTCCAACCAGTCCTGCCACTGATCCCATACCCCACTCTCCCCACCAGTACTTTTACTGGTCCCATTCCCCTAAGGAGGCAAATCAAAGAAACTAATTGTTGAGGTTCACTTTCCCTTTAATGAAAGAATATTATATAAAGTATTAGCCCTTATGATTATAAAATCCCCCATTACCACCAACTGTCTAGGCCTACCTGGGCTAACCTCACCACCCTTACTATGTGGGCTGCTCTGCCGGCTGTTAGGGGTAGCAGTGACATCTATGGCTGCCATCTCTGAGTTTACCGTCCCCACATCTTCACCCAACTTGGCAAATCTGTTAGGGTGCTCAAACCCAGGGCTGACCTTCCTTTTCTGTGAGCCCCTACCACTCCCTCTAACTACATTAACCCATCACCCTACCTTATAATCCTGACTTACCCCTCCACCCTCCCAATCCACCCTACTAACCACCTGCTCAGTGAGCAGAGGACCCCTTTCAAGGTTGTCAGTTCTGCCCAGTTTCGCAATTTTCTCCTCCAGATCTCCAATGCATAAAACCTTCAACGTTGCTAGCACACATTATCCCAATTACAATATACTGTATTACTAACAGAAAATTTCAGATGTTAGAGGCTTGAAGACTCTTGTCGTAATCTCCTGTTTCCAACTCTAGTTTTTAACTCACCACTTACTAAAATTTCCACTTTGTCTAAGTTCCAGCAAGCAAAAAGGTGAGCAAGCTCAAAGTGAGTACTATAGAAAATCATATAGGACCTGTAGCACCTGTGACCAAATAACCATTCCCCTAATTAGTAGACTGAAGGAAGGAATGAAAAACAAATGTGATTTAAAAAGTGATAGAAAAGGCTACAAAGCTGCATGTAAAACCTGCAAAACCTGTTTTTTACTGTTCACTCAGCTACCAACCAGCAAAAATGTGTCAAAGTTCCCACTTTCTCTGGAAAGTTCTTTAAGGACTTTATTTTCCCCCAAATACGACAGGACCATCATATAAGTGGGATCGCCACCACTGATCCCACCTCCATCGCTGCCACTATTACTGGTCCCATTCCCCCTCCCCACCAGTCCTGCCACTGATCCTATACCCCCCTCTCCCCACCAGCACTATTACTGTTCCCATCCCCCCCTCCCCACCAGTCCTGCCACTGATGCTATACCCCCTCTCCCCACCAGCACTATTACTGTTCCTTTCCCCCCCTCCCCACCAGTCCTGCCACTGATTCCATACCCCCCTTTCCCCATCAGTACTATTACTGGTCCCATTCCCCCCTCCCCACCAGTCCTGCCACTGATCCCATACCCCCTCTCCCCACCAGCACTATTACTGGTCCCATTCCCCCCTCCCCACCAGTCCTGCCACTGATCCTATACCCCCCCTTTCCCCACCAGCCCAATTACTGGTCCCTTTCCCCCGTCCCCACCAGTCCTGCCCGTGATCCCATACCCCCCTTTCCCCACCAGCACTATTACTGTTCCTTTTCCCCCCTCCTCACCAGTCCTGCCACTGATCCCATACCCCCCTTTCCCCACCAGCACTATTACTGTTCCCATTCCCCCCTCCCCACCAGTCCTGCCACTAATCCCATACCCCGCTCTCCCAACCAGCACTATTACTGTTCCCATTCCCCCCTTCCAACCAGTCCTGCCACTGATCCCATACCCCACTCTCCCCACCAGTACTTTTACTGGTCCCATTCCCCTAAGGAGACAATCAAAGAAACTAATTGTTGAGGTTCACTTTCCCTTTAATGAAAGAATATTATATAAAGTATTAGCCCTTATGATTATAAAATCCCCCATTACCACCAACTGTCTAGGCCTACCTGGACTAACCTCACCACCCTTACTATGTGGGCTGCTCTGCCGGCTGTTAGGGGTAGCAGTGACATCTATGGCTGCCATCTCTGAGTTTACCGTCCCCACATCTTCACCCAACTTGGCAAATCTGTTACGGTGCTCAAACCCAGGGCTGACCTTCCTTTTCTGTGAGCCCCTACCACTCCCTCTAACTACATTAACCCATTACCCTACCTTATAATCCTGACTTACTCCTCCACCCTCCCAATCCACCCTACTAACCACCTGCTCAGTGAGCAGAGGACCCCTTTCAAGGTTGTCAGTTCTGCCCAGTTTCGCAATTTTCTCCTCCAGATCTCCAATGCATAAAACCTTCAACGTTGCTAGCACACATTATCCCAATTACAATATACTGTATTACTAACAGAAAATTTCAGATGTTAGAGGCTTGAAGACTCTTGTCATAATCTCCTGTTTCCAACTCTAGTTTTTAACTCACCACTTACTAAAATTTCCACTTTGTCTAAGTTCCAGCAAGCAAAAAGGTGAGCAAGCTCAAAGTGAGTATTATAGAAAATCATATAGGACCTGTAGCACCTGTGACCAAATAACCATTCCCCTAATTAGTAGACTAAAGGAAGGAATGAAAAACAAATGTGATTTAAAAAGTGATAGAAAAGGCTACAAAGCTGCATGTAAAACCTGCAAAACCTGTTTTTTACTGTTCACTCAGCTTCCAACCAGCAAAAATGTGTCAAAGTTCCCACTTTCTCTGGAAAGTTCTTTAAGGACTTTATTTTCCCCCAAATACGACAGGACCATCATATAAAAATAATAAAAAAAAAATAAAGGAATACTTTGAAAACACATCAGATCTCAATGGGGAAAAAATCTCATGCTGGATATCTATACTGATATGGACTGGGTATTTTTTTAGGAATGAAAGGATGCCACATCACATCATTTAATGGAATTGAAAATGATCAACCTACAGAGGGCTGAATTCAAAGACACCCCAAAAAATAAAGGTGAAAAAATGATGCAGCAGGCTAGTTCATTTTGCTGAAATTTCATTGCAGCAAATTAAAAATGGTAGTTTGTATGGCTTTCACGTGTTTGTATGCATGTCTGACAATGTCGGGGCATGCTCCTAATGAGACAATGGACGGTGTCCTCCCAGATCCATCGTCTCATTAGGAGCATGCCCGAGGTTGTCAGGCATGCTCCTGGACCAGGGCATCACTAAGCTCCTGAACAGACTGAGGTGCAACCTGGCGGCGTCGGATGGACTGAAACATAATGTCCCAGAGGTTTTCTATTGGATTAAGGTCAGGCAAGTGTGGGAGCCATTCAATGGTATTAATTCCTTCATCCTCCAGGAGCTGGCTGCATACTCTCACCACATGAGTCCGAGCATTGTCTTGCACCAGGAGGAACCCAGGACCCACTGCACCAGCGTAGGGTCTGACAATGGGTCAAAGAATTTCATCTCAATACCTAATGGCAGTCAGGGTGCCATTGTCTAGCCTGTAGAGGTCTGTGAATCCCTCCATGGATATGCCTCCCTAGACCATCACTGACCCAGCCCCATGTTCAGCTTGCACCAGAACATCTCGAACCGGGAAAAAGTTCTAGTGAACAAACGAACTCTATTAAAGTCTATGAGACACGAACATGAAAATCAAAAGTCCTTTTAAAGGCTTATATGCAAGTTATTGTCATACAAAAATGTATGGGGACCTGGGTACTGCCCTGGGGGCCATGTATCAGTGCAACAATTTTTTTTAAAAAACAATCATTTTTGATTGGAGCCGTGGAGCCGTGAATTTAATGATGCTTAAAGTGAAATAATAATAATTAAAAGTTAATTTAAATATCATGCCGGGGGGTGTCCCCTTAACGTTCCTGCAAAGTGGCGAATCTGTACGATGTATGTGAACTGTTGCAGCAATACTGACATTTCTAAAGAAAAAAATGTCATTTAAACTTGCTCACGACTGTAATGTATTGTTGGCTCCCGACAATACAGATAAAAAAAACGGTGTAGGGTCCCCCCCAAAATCCGTACTAGACCCTTATCCGAGCATGCAGCCTGGAAGGCCAGGATAGGGGGGACGAGTGAGCGCCCCCCCCCCCCCCTCCCGTACCATACCAGGCTGCTTCTCCTCAATATGGGGAGGTTGCTCCCGGCAATAGAGATAAAAAACGGCGTAGGGTCCCTCCAAAATCCATACCAGACCCTTATCCGAGCATGCAGGCCGCTTCTCCTCAATATTGGGAGGTTGCTTTCGGGTGCCCCCCAAAGCACCTTGTCCCCATGTTGATGGGGACAAGGGCCTCTTCCCAACAACCCTGGGCTGTGGTTGTGGAGTTCTGCGGGTCGGGGGGATTATCGGAATCTGGAAGCCCCCTTTAACAAGGGGGCCCCCAGATCCTTCCTCCCATGTGAATAGACATCAGGTACATCGTACCCCTACCCATTCACCAAAAAAGTGTAAAAAAGAGAAAACACAGTACACAGTTTTTGACAAGTCCTTTATTAAAAAGAAAAGAAAAAAAGTGTCCCTCTGTGTAAATCCATCATTAATCATGACGCCCGCCGGAAACTAAAAATTTAAAAAATTTCAGAAATGCTGCGCCTCTTCTGAGGTGTCCCGCCATATGATGTTTTTCAGCTGTGACAGCTAGGCAAGGGGCGGGGCTACTCGGCTATGTCAGCCGGTATACATAGGCACCTAAAAGCCAACTCCCCATGTTGAGGGCAAGTGGACTGGTGTGGTTCAGGAGGGGGGGGGACTCGCTCGTCCCCCCCCCTCCTTTCCTGGCCTGCCAGACTGCATGGTCAGATAAGGGTCTGATATATACAGTATTTTGGGGGGGGGGACTCCACTTTCTTTTTTAAATTCTGTCATAGGGTTCCCCTTAACCACTTCAATATAGGGCACTTTCACCAGGGCCAGCCCTACAATGGGTCCCAGTAGGTCCATTGGACCCGGGCGGCAGATGAGCAGGGGCGGCCGCATCCGCACTATGACAGTCAGGCAGTGTAGCAGAAAAAAAAATTAATCATTGCCACACCAAGTTGTTGCGGCTGGCGCTGGCGGCCGCGGCTGGGACTCTCAGGACTCGTCTCAAATTACACTGGCGGCTGGCCGCCGTCTCTTTCTCAGCTCCTGTCACGGTCACTCACCTCACCTCCCTATGCTGTGACTGGCCGAGGCGAGCGGCAATGCGGTTGCCGGTTGGTTTGGAGCAGTGTGGGTGGGCGGCTTGTGGGGCGGAGCCAGCGCGAGAGAGCGGCGGAGCAGCTTTCTAGACACCAGGCACAGGCAACAGCACAATAACCAGAGATGTATAGTAACGAAGTAGAACTACTTAAGTACTGTACTTAAGTAGCGAAATGCGGTATCTGTACTTTCCTAGAGTAGAATTTTTTTCTCCTACTTCTACTTTTACTTCACTACATTTTTTCCATGATTTCGATACTTCTACTCAAGTATTTTTTTTTTGTGCTGCATAGTTACTCGTTACTTTTAAAAAAATTACCACTGCCAGAACAGTAGATGGCAGGTTGCATAAAGCTCAAAAAAATGTGTATAATGTCATTTGTAAATCAGCGCATACGAAAATAAAGGCTGTGTATAATAAAAGCTGCTATACCAAATCTTTCCAATAAAAAGAAAATATGAAACAAACAAATAAATGGTGCTACAGCGCTTAAAGTGCATCAAGAAACTACTAACAAACACAGGTTAATCATTTGAATAAATCATTTGAAATAATAAAAACAATATGATGTTGAAACTTTTGACTTATTTCTTTAATAACTACATAACACAGTACTTGTACTTCTACTTTCAGTACTTGAGTAGAAATTTTTTTTCAAAACTACTGGTACTTTTTACTTTTAGTACTTAAGTAGCAAATTTTTTGAAAAAACTACTTGCAATACTTAAGTAAAAAAAATGTTGAATACTTTAGTACTTCTACTTAAGTAACTTTTTCTGCGAGCACTTCCACTTCTACTCAAGTAATTTTTTGATCGAGCACTTGTACTTTTACTCAAGTAGAAATTTCGAGTACTTTATACAAGTCTGACAATAACTCTTAGTCCCTTACCAGAAGGCAAGACTTTGCTGCCGGACCAGACCGGTGAGTGTGTGTAATAAATTAAATGAAAAAAAAAAACACTGACGCCAGTGCCACTAATTAATAATAACTGTCTTTAATGTAAATAAAACTAAAAGGCCGCATGTGCACACTAGCATAGCAGGCAACAGCGCTTCAGGACCAAGTATATAAAGGTCCCACCCAGGGCCGGCCCTACAATGGGTCCCAGTGGGTCCATTGGACCCGGGCGGCAGATGAGCAGGTGCGGCCGCATCCGCACTATGACAGTCAGGCAGTGTAGCAGAAAAAAAAAATGAATCATTGCCACACCAAGTTGTTGCGGCTGCGCTGGCGGCCGAGGCTGGGACTCTCAGGACTCATCTCAAAATTCACTGGCGGCTGGCCGCCGTCTCTTTCTCAGCTCCTGTCACGGTCACTCACCTCACCTCCCTATGCTGTGACTGGCCGAGGCGAGCGGCAATGCGGTTGCCGGTTGGTTTGGAGCAGTGTGGGTGGGCGGGCTGTGGGCGGTCTTGTTGGGCGGAGGCGGAGCCAGCGCGAGAGAGCGGTGGAGCAGCTTTCTAGACACCAGGCACAGGCTACAGCACAAGAACTCTTAGTCCCTTACCAGAAGGCAAGACTTTGCTGCCGGACCTGTGAGTGTGTGTAATAAATTAAATGAAAAAAAAAACACTGACGCCAGTGCCACTAATTAACAATAACTGTCTTTAATGTAAATACAACTAAAAGGCCGCATGTGCACACTAGCATAGCAGGCAACAGCGCTTCAGGACCAAGTATATAAAGGTCCCACCCCACAAATGACCAAGATTCGGCCAATTCACATATATACAAGTTGCAATAGTCTCAATTGACTGTGGTAAAATCCTCTTCCTGTACCATCTCCGCAGCCCTGCATTCTCCTGTACCATGTCCGCAACCCTGCATTCTCCTGTACCATGTCCGCAACCCTGCATTCTCCTGTACCATGCCCGCAGCCCTGCATTCTCCTGTACCATGTCCGCAGCCCCGCATTCTCCTGTACCATGCCTGCAGCCCCGCATTCTCCTGTACCATGTCTACAGCCCCTCATTCTCCTGTACCATATCCGCAGCCCTTCATTCTCCTGTACCATGTCCGCAGCCCTGCATTCTCCTGTACCATGTCCGCAGCCCTGCATTCTCCTGTACCATGTCCTCAGCCCTTCATTCTCCTGTACCATGCTCGCAGCCCCGCATTCTCCTGTACCATGCCCACAGCCCCGCATTCTCCTGTACCATGCTCGCAGCCCTGCATTCTCCTGTACCATGTCCGCAGCCCCGCATTCTCCTGTACCATGCCTGCAGCCCCGCATTCTCCTGTACCATGTCTACAGCCCCTCATTCTCCTGTACCATATCCGCAGCCCTTCATTCTCCTGTACCATGTCCGCAGCCCTGCATTCTCCTGTACCATGTCCGCAGCCCTTCATTCTCCTGTACCATGCTCGCAGCCCCGCATTCTCCTGTACCATGCCCACAGCCCCGCATTCTCCTGTACCATGCTCGCAGCCCCGCATTCTCCTGTACCATGTCCGCAGCCCTTCATTCTCCTGTACCATGTCCGCAGCCCCGCATTCTTCTACACCATGCCCACAGCACTGCATTCTCCTGTACCATGCCCGCCGCCGCATTCTCCTGTACCATGCCCGCAGCCCTGCATTTTACTGTACCATGCCTACAGCCCTGCATTCTTCTGTATTATGCCCACAGCACTGCATTCTCCTGTACCATGCCCGCCGCCACATTCTCCTGTACCATGCTCGCAGCACTGCAGGGCACTGTGGCACTATAGAAAGTAGAAAGCCTGGTGCGCTCATGTGCCCAGTGTCTACTGCTCTATCCTGCCTCATGCTGTCACTCCATACACACTCACACCCCTCTGACTGCTTTCATACTCCTATAGAATGTGAGGGCCTTTTGGAGGGCGTGAATTTTTTTTTGGGGGGATGGGGGGCAGCATTTCATTCTTGGACCCAGGCAGCACAATGTCTTGGGCCAGCCCTGACTTTCACCCCCTTTCTGCCTAGACCAATTTCCAGCTTTCAGTGCTCTTTGGCATCTATGGAGAATCTTGGTCAGCTTGGCATGGCACTGCTCAAGAACTATAAGTGACAGGGACATAAAACTTGGGGAGCACCGGGAGGGGAGCCAGGACTACAACATATCTATACATTTTAAAAGTGGGGTGTGTCTGTACACTACACTGACTGCACTAAACTGACTCAACACACTATACACGAACTACCTGCCTAGCCTCTATTATAACACACTATACACGGCTGCCGTATAAGCAGTAGCCTTACAGTATATAGTATGGGGCGTGAACTAAGCACCTGTGCCACAATTGGCTAAAGGCACCCTGCCTTTGGCCAATCATGGCTCTGACAGGACTGTGACAGGACAGGAATGTGCTGTGATTGGCCAAAGCATACAAGTCAGGTGCATGCTTTGGCCAATCATCAGCAATCAATGCACTGCAACAGCACAGTGCATTATGGGGCGAACTTCCCGCCGAGCGCCCCATTTGTTCATGTGTTCAGCAAACACACGAACAGCTGATGTTCAAGTCGAACTTACGTTGGACTCAAACATAGAGCCCATCCCTATGACCCACCACCAAACCGGTCATGCTGAATGATCTTACAGGCAGCATAACTCCAGAGACTTTCACGTCTGTCACATGTGCTCAGGGTGAACCTGCTCTCATCTGTGAAAAGCACAAGGTGCCAGTAGAGGACCTGCCAATTCTGGTGTTCAATGGCAAATGCCAATCAAGCTCCTCGGTGCCGGTCAGTGAGCAGAGGGCCCACTGGAGGACGTTGGGCCCTCAGGCCACCCTCAGGAAGTCTGTTTCTGATTGTTTGGTCAGAGGCACAGATACCGGTCCTGCTGATGGGTTAAGGACCTTATATGACCCTGTCCAGCTCTTCTAGAGTAACTGCCTGTCTCCTTTAATCTCCTCCATGCTTTTGAGACTGTTCTGGGAGCGGGGCTGCTGTTAGAAATCGCGGGGCCCCGTACAGGCTACCTGGCAGGGCCCCTTCAAGAAAATATTAAAGATATATTTAGCTAAAATTACAACAAATCACTATTATCAGACACAAATATAACATAACTTGCATAATTCCTGCTAAATCTAAAAAAAAAAAAAAAAAACTGTTAAATAAAAGAAGATGAGAAAAATATACAGGCTGGGCAGTTGTAGCTCAGTGATCAGAGAGACAGAGAGAGAGAAACAAAGTTACAATTTGCAAATAAACTCCTGAGCAGAGATAAGTGCTGGGAGGGGGGGCCCACACAAGGGAGGGGGATTAGTGAGGTACGACCGTCTCTTTCTTAACAGATAAAAGCTGATAGCAGGGAGAGGGACAGATCAGATTAAGGTGCTGGAGGAAGATTTCTTTATTTGTTGTCCATCACTAATCCCCCTCTCTGTGTGGGCCCCCCTGTGTTCTAGGGCCCCCTACAAGAGGGCTGGTGGTCCCCCCTTATCAGCGGCCCTGGCTGGGAGACACCGCAAACCTTCAGGCAATGTCACGTATTGATATGACATCCTGAAGGAGTTGGACTGCCTGTGCAAACTCTATAGGGTCCAGGTATCACCTCATGCTACCAGTAGTGACACTGACCCTAGCCAAATGCAAAACCTGTGAAAAACAGTTTGAAAAGACGAGTAGAGAAAAAAAAATGCCAGTGGCCTCCACCTGTAAAACCATTCCTGTTTTGGAGGTTGTCTCAATGTTGCCCATCTACTGCACCTGTTGCTAATTTCATTAACACCAAAGCAGCTGAACCTGATCAAAAACCCCCTCTGCTACTCAACTGACCAGATCAATATCCCAGGAGTTTAATTGAATAAAAAGTGTTCCTTTAATTATTTTGGACAGTGTATGTTGATTTGAACCTTTATGTTGCACATGTTGATGGCATTGGTATTAGCGCTGTATTTAGGGTTCATTTAGCTCTAACACTATGAACAATTCCTGCAGCGCTCACACACAAATCCTATGCGCAAAAATGGACATAAAGTAATAAATGTTACGTATAACACAAGACGCTCACTCTATATTGCCAGCTGCATGTTGCTTCTGAGCTGTGTGGCTTCAATTTTGCTAAGGCAGTGCAACCAGTTAGTCAGTCTGGTCGAAAAATCCATCAAGTTCAACCAATAAAAGGGAAGAAAAAAAAAGTTTTGTGCAAGAGTGTGCCTAATGACAGGTACAATAGGAGCAGAGCTAGGAAGAGGAGCATTAATCAACTTACCACACACAGGGGGGGGACCCTGGCCACCGACTACCAGCATGTATGCGCACCCCACAGCAATGCCCTGTACTGGTGACGTCACCTTCTGCCTATACCCACATGTTTCCAGTGGAGACCGCAAATCTTTCTCAACTTGTTGGATTTTTTTATTTCACCAAAGACATGTAGCAAAACACAATTTGGTCTAAATTTATGAACAAATTACATTTTTTTTTTATTAGATATGTTTTATAACAGAATGTAGAAAATATGTATTTTTTTTTTTCTTTCTACATATTTTCTTTTTTTTATTTTCTTTTTTTTTTTCTACTTTCTGTTATAGAACATATCGAATAAAAATATAAAAAAAATCAAATGTATTCATTTATATAATACAAAATAATAAACCCAGTGGTGAACAAATACCACCAAAAGAAAGCTCTATTTCTGTGAAAAAAAATTATATAAATGTAATTTGAGTACAGTGTTGCATGACCGATCAATTGCAAGTTAAAGTGGTGCAGTGCTGACTAGCAAGACGTGCCTTGGTCATGAAGGGAGTAAAACCTTCTGGATCTCAAGTGGTTAATGACTGCATGACCCATGGAATGATCTATGGGAATCACAGGTAGTGATGGACGAATATCGGTCGGGGCGGTTCGAGAATGCCAGGCGCAAATTTTCTCAAAAGTCAGTGAACCGCGAGTTCGCGGCGGGCCCTATTGACTTTAATGGCAGGCGAACTTTAAAAACCTTTAGTTCATATTTGCAGCCACAAAAGACTTACTAGCTGTGCACAAATTGTCCCAGTACATGGACAATGTCATAACAGAAGTATTGCAATTGAAAAAGTTGCCCTAAATTATTTTATTTTTTCTTTTTACAGCAAAAAATATATATATTTTTTTCATAAATCAGCCAGAACTGACAGCAGCCGGTAAATACATTGTCTAATACATATAGGGTCCATTCACACATCTGTAAAATGGGTCCGCATCCATTCCACAATTTGGCGGAACCTTTACAGACCCATTGTTTTTCATTTCCAGTCTGAAAAATTTGGCATTCACAGGATAAAGAAGTGTCGGCCATTCCAGGCCCCAAAAATTAGCCCACATGCGTTTAACTGACAGCTAAGAACGTTGTATTCTGTGGCTGAAGGTACATTAGGCATTCACAGGATACAGAAGTAAGTGTCGGCCATAAAAGGCACCAAAAAATAGCCCACATGGGTTTACCTGACAACTAAGAATGTAGTATTCATTAGCTGAAGGTACATTAGGCATTCACAGGATACAGAAGTAAGTGTCGCCCATTCCAGGCCCTAAACATTAGCCCACATGGGTTTACCTGACAGCTACAGTAAGTACGTAGTATTCTGTGGCTGAAGGTACATTAGGCATTCACACAGTATACAGAAGTAAGTGTCAGCCTGTATAGGCTGCAAAAATTAGCTCAAGTGGGTTGAACTGACAGCAAAAAACGTAGTATGTGATGGCTAGAGGTACAGTAGGCATTCACAGTATACAGAAGTAAGTGGCGGCCTGTATAGGCTCCAAAAATTAGCTCACATGGTTTGAACTGACAGCAAAGAATATAGTATATGATGGCTAGAGGTACGGTAGGCGTTCACAGTACACAGAACCATAAGTGTCGGCCTGTATAGGCTTCAAAAATTAGCTCACATGGTTTGAACTGACAGCAAAGAACGTAGTTTTTGATGGCTAGAGGTATGGTAGGTGTTCACAGTACACAGAACCGTAAGTGTCGGCCTGTATAGGCTCCAAAAATTAGCTCACATGGTTTGAACTGACAGCAAAGAACGTAGTTTTTGATGGCTAGAGGTACGGTAGGCGTTCACAGTACACAGAACCGTAAGTGTCGGCCTGTATAGGCTCCAAAAATTAGCTCACATGGTTTGAACTGACAGCAAAGAACGTAGTTTTTGATGGCTAGAGGTACGGTAGGCGTTCACAGTACACAGAACCGTAAGTGTCGGCCTGTATAGGCTCCAAAAATTAGCTCACATGGTTTGAACTGACAGCAAAGAACATAGTTTTTGATGGCAAGAGGTACGGTAGGCGTTCACAGTACACAGGACCGTAAGTGTCGGCCTGTATAGGCTCCAAAAATTAGCTCACATGGTTTGAACTGACAGCAAAGAACGTAGTTTTTGATGGCTAGAGGTACGGTAGGCGTTCACAGTACACAGAACTGTAAGTGTCGACCTGTATAGGCTCCAAAAATTAGCTCACATGGTTTGAACTGACAGCAAAGAACGTAGTTTTTGATGGCTAGAGGTATGGTAGGCGTTCACAGAACCGTAAGTGTCGGCCTGTATAGGCTCCAAAAATTAGCTCACATGGTTTTATCTGACAGCAAAGAACGTAGTATATGATGGCTAGAGGTACGGTAGGCATTCACAGGATACAGAACCGTAAGTGTCGGCCTGTATAGGCTCCAAAAATTAGCTCACATGGTTTGAACTGACAGTAAAGAACGTAGTATTTGGTGGCTGGAGGTACATTAGGCATTCACAGAAAAAATAATTGTCGGCCCTGGAAGGCCCCTAAAATTTGCCATTCAATGGACATGAAATGCCTTTTAGGACGCTGTATGTAGCGAAGCCAAGGACCAGGAATTGTTGTGGGTGGAGGAATTTCAATGAAACCTGGTCTACTGGTCACATGTGTTGAATTCCTCAGAGATCCATGCCTCATTCATTTTATAAATGTGAGGTAGTCTACACTGTCATGAGCTAGGCGAGTATGCTTATCGGTCACGATCCCCCCTGCTGCGCTGAATGTCCTTTCGGACAGGACACTGGACGGGGGCAAGCCAACAGTTTCATTGCAAATTGTGCAAGTTCTGGCCAGAGGTCAAGCCTGCCCACCCAGTAGTCCAGGGGTTCATCACTCCTCAGAGCGTCCACATCGGCTGTTAACCAGATGTAGTCGGACACCTGGCGGTCTAGGCGTTCCCTCATGCTGGATCCGGAGTACAGCTATCGATGGTTCGGCTGAAAGAAGGATCTCATATCTGAAGTGACCAAGACATCTTCCAACCGCCCTCTTCTTGCAGGCGCTGTTGGATTTCTACCCACAACTGTCTCTCTGTGACTGGACATTCCTCTGCCAGCGCACGGAAAAGCAGAATGCAGCATTTCCCTCAGCAAGGCCTGGAAGTGCTGCATTCTGACTGCCCTCTGTGATTGTGGTAACATTTCCGCCATTTTGTGTTTGTACCGGGGGTCTAAGTACATTGCCACCCAGTACTGGTCCTTGGTCTTTATGCGTTTTATACAGGGGTCCCCCTTAAAACACTGCCGCATGTAGGCCCCCATTCCCACTAAACTGGAAGCGGTATAGCGGCCTGCTTCCAGCTCATCATCCAGGATAATGTCGTCCTCAATCTCCTCCCCCTCCCCCCATCCACAGATAACACCAGGGACCCCAGAAAGGTTTAAAGCATGCTCTTCTTGCTCCTCCTCATCCCCCCCAGCACCACCCTCCTCCTCTGACTCCTCTTCAGACTCCTGCTGTTGATTTGTCTCAGATGGAGTAGCACCCCCTGGGAATTCATCCAACATTGCGACTTCCTCATCTTCGTGCTCCTGCTCCTCGACGGCTTGATCAATGACACGACGCAATGCACGCTCCAGAAAGAAGGCATAAGGTATGATGTCACTTATGGCCCCCTGGCCGTGACTGACCAGTTTGGTGATCTCATCAAATGGCCGCAGAAGTCTGCATACGTCCCGCATGAGCAGCCACTGGGGAGGTGAAAAATACCCAAGCTCCACACAACCTGTCCTGCCGCAGAGTTCGAACAGGTAGTCATTAACTGCACGTTTCTGCTGGAGCAGCCTATCGAGTATATGCAACGTTGAGTTCCATATCGTGTCGCAGTCACAAATAAGACGCCTGAGGGGCAGGTTGTGTCGCCGCTGAATCTCAGCAAGGCGAGCCATGGCTGTGTAAGATCTTCGGAAATGGCCCGAGATTTTCCTGGCCTGCCGCAAGACGTCCTGGAACGAATCGCTGCACCACCAAGTTCAGGACGTGTGCCATGCATGGCACGTGTGTTATTTTGCCCTGTTTCAGCACGCTCAGCAGATTGACACCGTTGTCGCACACCACTTTACCAAATGACAAATTCAGCAGTGTCAGCCACTGATCTGCCTGTAAACGCAAAGCTGAAAGGAGTGCAGGACCAGTGTGGCTCTTGGCTTCCAGGCACAACAGATGCAGCACAGCATGGCAACGTCACACCTGGCATGTGGAATAGGTTCTGGGGATCTTGGGCGGCACAGCGGAAGAGACGGTAGCAGCGGAAGAGGAGGAGTCAGCCGAGGAGGAGAGGGAGGATGATGGAGGAGAAGAAGAGGCAGGCCTGCTTGCAATCCGTGGTGGTACAACTAAATCTACACGGTTGCCACGGGTTACATCCTTAACGGCCGTCAGAAGGTTCACCCAGTGGGAAGTAAAAGTGATATACCTTCCCTGCCCATGTTTGCTAGACCATGTGTTTGTGGTCAGATGTATCTTGGCACCAACACTGTGTGCCAGAGATATATTCACTTGCCGCTTAACATGGCCATACAGCTCTGGAATGCCCTTTTGCGAGAAGTATTTCCTGCCTGGGACCTTCCATTGTGGTGTTCCAATGGCCACAAATTTACGAAAGGCCTCCGAGTCCACCAGTTGATATGGCAGTAGTTGGCGGGCTATCAGTTCCGACAAGCCAGCAGTCAAACGTTGGGCAACAGGGTTATCCGACGTCATCATTTTTTTCCGCTCCAAAATTTGGACCACAGAAGCGTGCCTTTTTCCAGAACAACGTGACGATGGCATCATGGAAGGTGGAGTGGAGGGCAAATGTGAGGAGAGAGGAGAAGCAGAAGGAGAAGGGGCTGGACGGGGAGAGCCTGAAGTGTGGCTTTGTGGGTTCTGACGGTGTTTCTCCCACTGGGCTCGGTGATGGGAGTTAAGGTGTCTTCTTAAGGCAGTTGTCCCTAGGTGAGTGTTGGGCTTACTGCGACTTATGCGTTGACTGCAAAGGCTGCAGATGGCAATACTGTTGTCAACAACGGACAAATTAAAAAAAGCCCACACTGCGGAGCCATGTGCCGGCGTCCTGGGAGCGCCAGATGTGGCTGTACATGGTTGATGGCTCGTTCCTGATACATTTGCAGTCTGCTTTCTACCTCTTCTGCAATGCAAGTTCTGCTTGCCTCTCCTCCCTATCTGTCGGTCTGTCTCTCCCTTCCTCTTCCTCTCTTGTGAACTCCCACATGACGTCCATAGACTCGTCATCATCCATGTCATCTTCCCCACCACTAACATTAAAGATCTCGGAATAGGCAGCAACAGCGAGGACCAACCTCCTTGGGCTGATCTGGGTACTGTCGTCAGACTGCTGAGTGGCGGCTGTTTCTACCTCCTCCTCCAGATCCGATGCCAACAATGGCTGCGCATCGCAAACGTCTTGTGATGGATCAGAAAATAATTCCAGTGACTCAAGTGGAGGGTATGTGGTGGTGTCTTTGGGGGTGCACACAGCAGAGCGTGAAGAGGGTGCAGATAGAGAGGATGAGGAGGGTGCAGAAGAGGAAGGCTGAGTGCCCAAAAGAGACATCAGAATTGTTGCTGTCGTCACTTTCCATACCGGATGACGAATTTTCCCACAAATCGCTATCGCTCAGCTCTTCAAGTAACTTCGTTTTGCTGTCGCAGTTTTCCAGTTCGTCTAAAAGCGCTTTTGCGCAAAAAGAACGCTTTTTGGACGCCATGGTCGTTTAAAATTTTCCAGGCACAAAGCACTGGAAAAGCAAAGGCAGGGCACTGGAAAAGTCACCAGGTGAAATCCTGTGGTGAAATAGCATGATACAGTGCAATCCGTTAGGATCACAGCTTTATATCATGTAATTTGGTGTATTTACATTTTTGAATTTGCCGCTGGTTCCACACCCCTGCGTCGCAACGCTCGCAAAGAAGGGAACCGGAAGGCAAGTTCCGGCAATCGGCCGTGCACAGAGCGGGTAGAGAGTGTGAGGATGGCGGGGAATCGCAGGGAAGGTGAGTAACGTTCTGGGGTAATCCCGAGTGTGGGAATACCGCCAGGGAGGTTAAATGCGCTGCTATGAGACAACATTTGACATCGCTCCAGTCCTCCAAGACCATAGATATGAGTGGAGGCCATCTTGCCCTCACTCGATTTCCTGCCTGTGAGGAGTGGGGACTGGATTGTTTTCCCCGCTGCCGGTGGGTCCGGTAAGCGAGGAAACCGGCCAGGAAGCGGCGGGAGGGGGGGCACCTCTCCCGCCACACCGTAAGGGTGATCCCGCAGCGAATCCGCCGCTAGGACCACCCTAATGTGAAGGAGGACCCCCTGCAGATTCAAAAAATACCAGGGTTATGGCAGGTATCTGCTGTCATAACCCCAGTATTTAACGTCAAACTACCGACGTAAATCGGCGGTGGGCGGTCCAGAAGTGGTTTATACTCATTCACTCTTTGGCGTTTTGGGAAACATACAATTGGTGGGGTTGCTGGTCCAGCTAAATTTTGATAAGAGATTTCTAAGCAAAAAAAGTGCTCTGCCTCACCCTATTGTGTGTTGGCCTGTGTTGCCAATTCAATTTGCTTTTTGTCCTATATGCTTCAGTTCATGCTAATTAGGGATGAGCTCAGACAGATACGAATCCAAACCCACCTGATCTATCCCACCAGGAAACAGGGATGAGCACGGGCGTGTTCGAGTTTGTATGTGCCCGATCCCTCCAGGAAGCCGACACTGCACTCCGCTAATCACAGGCGGTGAGACATTTCCCAATCCACAGCTGTGCAGATCAGGAAATGTCTCACTGCCTGTGATTAGCGGAGTGCAGTGTCGACTCGATTGGTTACGTAAGAACTCGAACACGCTCGAGCTCATCTCTACCAGGAAACTGTCAAAGGCAGTGGAGGCTAGAAATGGCCTTGCGGTTCGCGGCAAATTTTGCTTGTTGCTACCCGCCAATTTTGCAAACACATGGCGTTGTTCGCGGCGGCCATATTAGTTTACATTGGGGAGAACTTTGACCCATGACACAGCCGTCAGGTGGAATGGGACAGCCAATTGAAACATTTCAGCACATGGACATGCCCCCTACCCTATAAATAGACCTGAGCTGTCGGCCATTTCACATTCTGCTTTTTGTCAGCATAGGGAGAGGTCCGCTGTGTTCATGAGGGAGAGATTGCCAGACACAAATAGCTCTGTTCAGATCAACAAACGCAGTGACAGAATTCGCTCTGGTAATGTCCACAAAAGTCCTTTTCAGGGCTTGTATTTCGGTATAGGTCTACTACAGTCTCTTTTCAGGTTAGGGACAGGTATCCAGTCTGTGCTTTAGGGGCAGTTAGAGATCGGCAACAGTGACACAAATCACTGTTGGGGGGGGGTTGGGGGTTAATCCATGGTATAATATACTTTGTAGAAAGCATATTATAGTGGATCAGTAGTATTATTGTGCACCATGCAGCATTGTGACAGGTGTGGTGACTGAGCAATGCTGCAGCAATACTACACACAGTGACATAAGCACTTTTAATGTATTATAACTGGTGTGATAGACCAGTGGCCCCCCAATACCACATATTGAAGTGGGGTGTTATCTGAGTATACTTTTACAAGTGTATTTGTGTCCTGCAACAATATTGCCTCTTTTGCTGTGTTAAGTCTGATACACACCGTGCCAAACTCACTGGCCAATTTTTTTAACAACTGGTGTGATAAACCAGTGGCCCCCCAATACCACATATTGAAGTGGGGTGTTATTATTATTATTATACAGGATTTATATAGCACCAACAGTTTGCGCAGCGCTTTACAATGTGAGGGAAGACAATACAGTTATAATACAATTCAAAACAGGAGGAACTAGAGGGCCCTGCTCGTGTTATTTAACATTATACTTTTCTAAGAGTGTATTTTAGTCCTGCAAAAATTTGGCCTCTTTTGCTGCTACACACAGTGACAACAGTTACTGGCCAATTATTTGTAGAACTGGTGTGATAAAAATGTGCCCCCCCCCCCCAATATCACATATTGAAGTGGGGTGTTATTTAACAGAGGCAAAAAAAAAAAAAAAAGGGCGCACCGACCTAGCGCATTATCCTCATTAACAGGCTTTATTCATGCAACATATAAAAATGGCTACTCACAAACATAGGTGAAAATAGATTATATCGAGCTCAGTTGCTCAAAGGAGTAGTCCATAAATTAGTCCATATCCGATAAGATGACGGCTGACGTGTTTCGAGGCTTAACCTCTTCCTCAGAGCCACTGTTTCATGACTTAGGCTCCATGTACACGGGACGCTGGAAATGGCCGTTTAGGAGAAGTTGGGTGTTTTTTTCAGAAGCCCCTGAATGCAGCTCCATGTTATCTTATCTGTCCATGTACACATGGTCGTTTACAGTCATTTGCAGGCAGTTGCGTTCAGGGACTTTTTTTAGAACGCAATTATTTGTGTTCGAACGTGTGTTCCCCGGCGTTTCAAACGCAGAAATGCGGCCGAACGTGACTAAACATGACTGAACGTGATGAACCTACATTCAGCCACGTTATACGTTTTTTTTCTTCCATTCAAAATCAATGGTTCCCTATGGGAGCCTATTGATTTGAATGGAAGTCGCACTGCAAGTCGGATCCGACTTGCGGCGCGACCTGCACTGTGAGAATCTTGAGGGGGACCTCCACGCCAAAAATGTGAAAAAAACTGCGTGGGGGTCCCCCCCAGGTTCCAAACCAGGCCCTTCGGGTCCGGTATGGAATTTGAGGGTAGCCCCACGCCAAAAAAACGGAGTGGAGTCCCCCCCAAAATCCATACCAGACCCTTATCCAAGCATGCAGCCCGGCAGGCCAGGAAAGGGGAGGGGACGAGCGAGCGGCCCCACCCCCCCTGGACCACACTAGGCCACATGCCCTCAACATGGGGGGGTGTTGGTGCTTTGGGGCAGGGGGAGCTCTGCACCCCCCACCTCAAAGCACCTTGCCCCCATGTTGATGAGGACAAGGGCCTCATCCCCACAACCCTGGCTGGTGGTTGTGGGGGTCTGCGGGCAGGGGGCAGTGCCACCCAAGATCCCCAGAACCTATTCCACATGCCAGGTGAGACATTGCCATGCTGTGCTGCGTCTGTTGTGCCTGGAAGCCAAGAGCCACACTGGTCCTTTCAACTTTGCGTTCACAGGCAGATCAGTGGCTGACACCGCTGAATTTGATAGTTGCTAAAGTGGTGTGCGACAACGGTGCCAATCTGCTGAGCGCGCTGAAACAGGGCAAAATAACACATGTGCCATGCATGGCACACGTCCTGAACTTGGTGGTGCAGCGATTCGTTGCCAAATACCCTGGGGTCCAGGACGTCTTGCGGCAGGCCAGGAAAATCTCAGGGCATTTCAGAGGATCTTACACAGCCATGGCTCGCCTTGCTGACATTCAGAGGCGACACAACCTGCCCGTCAGACGTCTTATTTGTGACTGCCCGACGCAATGGAATCAACGTTGCATATGCTTGATAGGCTGCTCCAGCAGAAATGTGCAGTTAATGACTACCTGTACGAACTCTGTGGCAGGACAGGTTCTGGGGAGCTTGGGTTTTTTTCACCTCGCCAGTGGCTGCTTATGCGCGACGCATGCAGACTTCTGCGGCCATTCGATGAGATCACCAAACTGGTCAGTCACGGCCAGGGCGCTATCAGTGACATCATACCTTATGCCTTCTTTCTGGAGCGTGCATTGCGTCGTGTCATTGATCAAGCCGTTGAGGAGCAGGAAGATGAGGAAGTCGCAATGTTGGATGAATTCCCAGTGGGTGCTACTCTATCTGAGACAAGTCAACAGCGGGAGTCTGAAGAGGAGTCAGAGGAGGATGGTGCCGATGTGGGGGGGGGGGGGGGGGTGAGGAGGAGCAAGAAGAGCATGCTTTAAACCCTTCTGGGATCCCTGGTGATATCCATGGTTAGGGGGAGGAGAACGAGGACGACATTATCCTGGATGATGAGCTGGAAGTAGGCCACTACACCGCTTACAGTTTAGTTCGAATGGGGGCCTTCATGCTCCAGTGTTTTTATAAAAAGCATAAAGGCCAAGGACCAGTACTGGGTGGCAACGTACTTAGACCCCCGGTACAAACAAAAAATGGCGGAAATGTTACCACAATCACAGAGGGCAGTCAGAATGCAGCACTTCCAGGCCTTGCTGCGTGAAATGCTGCATTCTGCTTTTGCGTGCGCTGGCAGAGGAATTTCCAGTCACAGAGAGACAGTTGCTGGTAGCAATCCAACAGCGCCTGCAAGAAGAGGGCGGTTTGAAGATGTCTTGGTCACTTCAGATATGAGATCCTTCTTTCAGCCGAACCATCGACAGCTGTACTCCGGATCCAGCATCAGGGAATGCCTAGACCGACAGGTGTCCGACTACATCGGGTTAACGGCCGATGTGGGCGCTCTGAGGAGTGATGAACCCCTAGACTACTGGGTGGGCAGACTTGACCTCTGGCCAGAGCTTGCACAATTTGAAATGGAAATGTTGGCTTGCCCCCCATCCAGTGTCCTGTCCGAAAGGAAGTTCAGCGCAGCAGGGGGGATCGTGACCGATAAGCGCACTCGCCTAGCTCATGACAGTGTGGACTACCCAGGCCCGGACTGGCCATAGGGCACACCAGGTGCTTGGCCGGTGGGCCGGAGGCCTCCGGGCTGCATGTGGGGCCCAAGGGAGCAGCAGCCACTGGGCTCAATGGGCTGTCCCTGGAGCCCAGCGTCGTTCTCCCAGCCTCTTCGCGGTCACACAGCTGGGCTGTCCCTGGAGCCCGCGGCCGCCAATTCAGTCCACGGCACCGCCGGGAGGCGGAGATTAGATGTCAGCTGATCCATGAGGCCTGTGAAGTGGGAGGGGCTGCAGGAGGATTTAACCACTTTACCACCGGAGGATTTTGCTGTCTTCCGTCCAGGCCACTTTTTGCGATTCGGCGCTGTGCGACTTCAACTGACAATTGCGCGGTCGTGCGACGCCGTACCCAAACGAAATTTACGTCCTTTTTTTCCCACAAACAGAGCTTTCTTTTGGTGGTATTTGATCACCTGTGCGATTTTTACTTTTTGTGCTATAAACAAAAAAAAAAAAAAAAATGTTTACATTTTTTTATATGAAATTCCCCCCAAAAAAGATGTAAAAACCAATTTTTTAAAAAATTTTTGGCCAATTTGTTTTCTGCTACCTATGTTTGGTAAAAAAAAAATCGCAATAAGCGTATTTTGATTGGTTTGCGCAAAAGTTATTGCGTTTACTAACAAAGGGAAAGATTTCTGTCATTTTTGGTGTTTTTTTTTTTTAACGCGTAATGGCGGCGATCTGCGATTTTTTTTTTTGCGGGACTGCGACATTGCGGCGGACAGATCGGACCCTTGACTGACATTTTTGACACTTTTGGGGGTACCAGTGACATTACTGCAGTAATCAGTGCTATATATATGCACTGTTACTGTAAAAATAACACTGGCAGGGAAGGGGTTAATTTTATTGGAGAGGGAGGGGTTAATGTATGCCTGGTGCTTACTGACGTGTAGGGGGGGAGGTGACTGAGTGAGTCATGGACAGATCGGATGTCCAGCTATGCTGAACAGTCCGATCTGTCACTCCCTGTCACTATGGAGATCCGTCCGCTTGTGTTTACACAGGCGGGCGGATCTCCACACTAGATCCCCGGCGATCGGGGCAGAGCAGCGGCGATCGCCGCTGCTCCTCCCCTGGCCCGACTCCCGCTGTGAATGAAAACAGCGGGAGCGAGCCTCCGGCGGCGCGCAAGCGCCGCCCAGAAGGGGGAGTGTCTGACGACGTTAATACTACGTCGTCAGACGATAACGAACCACTCTGCCGCAGTAGTATTACTGTGAGCAGACGTAAAGTGGTTAAGCCTAGTTGTTACCACTGCCAGATACCACGGAAGCGGAGACCTAATGAAACCAGAGACACAGTGAGTACCGACCCCCCTTAGCACTGCCGCTGCCGCCCCCTTAGCACTGCCACTGACCCCGCCCCTTAGCACTGCTACCTACCCCCCAACCACAGGCACTGTCACTGACCCTCCCCACAGCACTGCCACTGACCCCCTCCCTCAGCACTGTCACTAACCCCCCCAAAAGCAATGCCACTGACCCCCTCAGCACTGCCACTGACCACCCCCCTCAGCACTGTTACTGAGCCCCCCAAAGCACTGCCACTGACTCCCTTTAGCACTGACTATCCCCCACCTCACAGCAATTCCACTGACCCCTCCCCCCTCAGCACTGCCACTGATCTGATTCCCCCTATCACTGCCACTGATCCGATCCCCCCCCCTCAGCCCTGTCACTGATCCGATTGCCCCCCAGATCTGTCACTGATCCGATCCCGCACCCCCAGCCCTGTCACTGATCCGATCCCGCACCCTCAGCCCTGTCACTGATCCGAAACCCCCCCCAACCCTGTCACTGATCCGATCCCCCCCCAGCCCTGTCACTGATCCGATCCCCCCCAGCCCTGTCACTGATCCGATCCACCTTCCCCAGCCCTGTCACTGATCCGATCCCCCCCTCCAGCCCTGTCAGTGATCCGATCCTCCCCAGCCCTGTCACTGATCCGATCCCCCCCCCAGCCCTGTCACTGATCCGATTCCCCCCCCCAGCCCTGCCACTGATCCGATTCCGCCCCCCAGCCCTGTCACTGATCAGACCCCCCCCAGCCCTGTCATTGATCCGATCCCCCCCAGCCCTGTCACTGATCCGATCCCCCCCCAGCCCTGTCACTGGTCCAATTCCCCCCCCAGCCCTGTCACTGATCCAATCTCCCCCCAGCCCTATCACTGATCCCATCCCCCCCTAGCCCTATCACTGATCCCATCCCCCCCTAGCCCTATCACTGATCCCATTCCCCCCTAGCCCTATCACTGATCCCATCCCCCCCTAGCCCTATCACTGATCCCATTCCCCCCTCAGCCCCGTCACTGATCTGATTCCCCCAGCACTGCCACTGATCCCCCTCAGCACTGTCACTGATTCCCCCCCCAGCACTGTCACTGATTTCCCCCCCCCAACACTGTCACTGTTTCCCCCCCAGCACTGTCACTGATCTCCCCCCAGCACTGTCACTGATTCCTCTCCAGCACTGTCACTGACCCCCCCCCCAGCACTGTCACTGACCTGATTCCCCCCTCAACACTCCCACTGACCCCTCCCCCAGGCACTGCCACTGATCCGATCCCCCCCAGCACTACCATTGATCCGATCTCCTCCAGCCCTGTCACTGATCTGATCCCCCCCAGCACTGCCACTGACCCCTCCCAACACTGTCACTGATCCCATCCCTCCACCCAGCATGGCCACTGATGCCACCCCCCACGAGCACCGCCACTCATCCCATCCCCTCCTTGCTGCCACTCCTCCCCTCCCTCCATGCTGCCACTCTCCCCCTCCCTCCATGCTGACACTGACACTACTCCCCTTTCCTCCCTCCCTCCATGCTGCCTCCCTCTACTCTGCCTCCCCTTTCCTCCACGCTGCCACTCCTCCCCTCTCTCCCTCCACACTGACACTTCTCCCCTTTCCTCCCTCCCTCCATGCTGCCTCCCTCCATGCTGCCTCCCCTCTCCTCCACGCAGCCACTCCTCCCATCCCTTGCTCCACGCTGCCACTTCTCCCATCCCCTCGCTCCACGCTGCTATGCCTCCCATCCTCTCGCTCCACGCTGCCACTCCTCCCATCCCCTTCTATCCCCTCCCTCCACGCTGCCACTCCTTCTATACCCCCCCTCCACATTGCCACTTTTTCCATCCCCTCCCTCCATGCTGCCACTCTTCCCATCTCCTCCTTCCACGCTGCCACTCCTCCCATTCCCTCCCTCCACACTGCCACTCATCCCATTCCCTCCCTCCACGCTGCTATGCCTCCCATCCTCTCGCTCCACGCTGCCACTCCTTCCATCCCCTTCTACCCCCTCCCTCCACGCTGCCACTCCTCCTATACCCCCCCTCCACATTGCCACTTTTTCCATCCCCTCCCTCCATGCTGCCACTCTTCCCATCTCCTGCTTCCACGCTGCCACTCCTCCCATTCCCTCCCTCCACGCTGCCACTCATCCCACCCACAAGCACTGCCACTGATCCCATCCAATCCCCCCAAGCACTGCCACTCATCCAGTCCCCCCGCACTGCCACTGATTCCACCTCCCCCATATTGTCACTCATCCTATCCCCCCCCCCCCCCACACTGCCACTGATCCCACCATCCCTCCACACTGCCACTGATCCCATCCAATCCTCCCCAGCACTGTCATTAATTTCATCCCCCCAAACATTGCCACTTATTCCATTCCCCCAGTACTGCCACTGATCTACCAGTCATCTCACCCTCCTCTCGTACTGTCACTCTTCCTATCCCCCCCACACTGCCACTGATTCCATCCTCCCCCCCACACTGATCCCATCCAATCCCCGCCGACATTCATTCCACCCCCCCCCCAGTACTGCCACTGATTCCATCCCCCCAGTACTGCCACTGATTCCATCCCCCCAGTACTGCCACTGATTCCATCCCCCCAGTACTGCCACTGATTCCATTCCCCCAGCACTGCTACTGATTCCATTCCCCCAGCACTGCTACTGATTCCATTCCCCCAGCACTGCTACTGATTCCATCCCCCCAGCACTGCTACTGATTCCATCCCCTAGCACTGCTACTGATTCCATCCCCCCAGTACTGCCACTGATTCCATCCCCCTCAGCACTGCCACTGATCCCATCAACCCCACCAACACTGCCAATCATCCAAACTACCGGCTTGCAATGCCACTCATCTTATCCTCCCATCACTGCCACTCATCCCACCGACAATGCTGCCACTGATCCCACCCTCCCCCACACTGCCACTGATCCCATCAAATCCCCTCCCCCAGCACTGTCACTGATCCCCCCCCCCCAGCACCGCCACTCATCCCAACAAACCACCACTCATCCCACCCTCCTTCCACACTGCCACTGATCCCATCCAATTCCCCCCCTACTCCAGCACTGCCACTCAATTCATGTGCCCCCTCCCCAACACTGCCACTCAATTCACACCCCCCCAGCACTGCCACTCAATTCATACCCCCCCTCCCCCAGCACTGCCACTCATTCCTCCCCCCCCAGCACTGCCACTCAAATCACACACACCCCCTTCCCCCAGCACTGCCACTCAATTCACACACACCCCCTTCCCCCAGCACTGCCACTCAATTCACCCCCCCCCTCCCCCAGCACAGCCACTCAATTCCCCCCCCTCCCCCAACACTGCCACTCAACTCATCTCCCCCTCCCCCAGCACTGCCACTCAATTCATCCCACCCCGTACTGCCACTGATAACACCCCCCCTTCCCAGCCATCAATGGGTTAGCGCTAAAAATGTGCAGTAACCTCTAGCAATCAGTGAGCAGTGACTGTAGCAGGCTAAATAGAACTAAAAGACATCGAGAAACTGGCAGCTGTCATTATCTGTAATTTGGTTTAAATAAAAACAAAAAAACAAAAAGGCTGCTCAGTCTAAAATGCCCGGGTCTATTTTTTGTCCCAATCCGGGCCTGAGACTACCTCACATTTATAAAAATTAATGAGGCATGGATCTCTGAGGAATTCAACACATGTGACCAGTAGACCATGTTTCATTGAAATTCCTCATGCCAGTCCACAAATATCCGCCAGACCACCATCCACCCACAGCAATTCCTGGTCCTTGGCTTCGCTACATTCAGCAGCCTAAAAGGCATTTCATGTCCATTGAATGGCAAATTTTTGGGGCCTTTCAGGGCCGACAATTATTTTTTCTGTGAATGCCTAATGTACCTCCAGCCACCAAATACTACGTTCTTAGCTGTCAGGTAAACCCATGTGTGCTTATTTTTGGGGCCTATACAGGCCGACACTTTTGTAACCTGTGAATGCCTAATGTACCTCCAGCCACCAAATACTACGTTCTTAGCTGTCAGTTAAACCCATGTGGGCTAATTTTTGGGGCCTATACAGGCCGACACTTACTTCTGTATCATGTGAGTGCCTAATGTACCTCCAGCCATCAAATACTACCTTCTTAGCTGTCAGGTAAACCCATGTGGGATAATTTTTGGGGCCTATACTGGCCGACACTTACTTCTTTATCCTCTGAATGCCTAATGTACCTCCAGCCATCAAATACTACGTGCTTAGCCGTCAGTTAAACCCATGTGGGCTAATTTTTGGGGCCTATACAGGCCGATACTTACTTCTGTATCCTGTGAATGCCTAATGTACCTCCAGCCATCAAATACTACGTACTTAGCTGTCAGGTAAACCCATGTGGGCTAATTTTTGGGGCCTATACTGACCGACACTTACTTATTTATCCTGTGAATGCCTAATGTACCTTCAGCCACAGAATACAACGTTCTTAGCTGTCAGGTAAACCTATGTGGGCTAATTTTTGGGGCCTTTTATGGCCGACACTTACTTATTTATCCTGTGAATGCCTAATGTACCTTCAGCCACAGAACACAACATTCTTAGCTGTCAGGTAAATGCATGTGGGCTAATTTTTGGGGCCTGAAATGGCAGACACTTACTTCTTTAGCCTGTGAATGCCTAATTTTTCAAACTGGAATTGAAAATCAATGGGTCTGTAAAGGTTCTGCCAAATTGTGGAATGGATGCGGACCCATTTTACAGATGTGTGAATGGACCCTATATGTATTAGACATGTATTTAGCGGCTGCTGTCAGTTCTGGCTGATTTATGAAAAAAAAAATAAGAATTTTTTGCTGTAAAAAAAAAAAATTTAGGGCAACTTTTCCAATTGCAATACTTCTGTTATGACATTGTCCATGTGCTGGGACAATTTGTGCACAGTTAGTACGTCTTTTGTGGCTGCAAATATGACCTAAAGGTTTTTAAAGTTCATCTCCCATTAAAGTCAACGGGGCCCGTCGCGAACTTGCGGTTTGCGTACTTTTGAGAAAATTTGCTGGCTGACGTTCGGTAACCGCTCCGGCCGATGTTCGTTCATCACTAGTGGAGGCATGCCCCACCCCTCTGCGCGTGTGCAGCTACATGGTGGGGGTGGCTGTGCCGCCTATGATTGGCTGTCACCTTTGACCAGGGCAGCCATCAGAAATATTGGGGCCCCTTACAAAGCTTTAGACCTGGGCCCCTTCCCAACCTGACAACCAACATTCCCCAGGGCCGGCCCTCTGGACGCCCCACCGAATCCTCCCGCTGGCCATCCCACCGAGTCCTTCAGTGCACCCACTTTTATTTTAACACACTTACAACTTAATATGTGAAAATTAATCCAATCCAAAAGACATCTCCAATTGTTCAGCAAAGAGTCATCCAATCCAGCAAAGAGATATCCCTTTGGCTGCCTACCCTGCGGCCAGCCTGCTTCAGCAATTGCTAGTTACTACAGCATGAACAACTTGATCTTGTTGGTTGGGCTTGGGCAGCCGGGCCCCTTGGACGCCTGGGCCCCTCACTTGTGTATGGGCTGTCCCCCCCTGATGGCAACTCTGCCTTTGACACCTTCCCAGAGGTATGGCTCAGGTGGGTTCGGACTTGTGTCCGAACACGCTTGAGCTCATGCCTAATGCTATTGTAGCGCACCCCCTAAGGAGCCACAAGTAGGGTTGCCACCTTGTTCCTTTAAACCAGGACACAAATTAATTACACAGGTTCTGTGGCTGATTAAGGTGGTAATTAAACTCAGTGCCTTATGTGCATTATATTAGCCTCAGAGCCTGTGTAATTAATATGTGTGCTGGTTAAAAAGGATGAGATGGCAACCCTAGCAGCAAGTAGAATGGAATTCCCCACCCTGCATAGCCAAGCATACCAAATTTTCACAGTCTCCCAAAGTCAGAAAACCTGACCAGTACCAGTACTTTGTTTTATTGAGGGTAATAAACCTGGATGGGGAGTAGGGGTATTATGAGATGCCCACTTGACTTTAAACAACTTCAGGGACACTTCTCCTATGTACAGTCTATATACACTCCTCACTTCCTCCAACACACTTGCTTGCATAAAAAACTCAGCTGGGACACTTGAGTGGATCTGACCAGACACTCAGCCAGATCAAAGCAAAAGCCCTCTCTATGAAGGGACCCCGGGCACCTTGGTTGTGTAGCAAGGTCCAATGTCCAGCTTACATCCCTGTGGCTACTGATCCCAGCACCACCTTTTCAGGCATTGCCAGCCAGCCTGGCTGCAGCTTCCCCTTTCTCTAGCCCTCCAGGCTTCTTCTCCACAGTCCTTCCAGACTGACACCCTTTCTCTTTCCATAGCCCGCCCAGACTGCACGTTCACCAGCCCAACCCGCTGACTCGCCAGGAGATCTCCTGGACATGCTTACTCTCTCCCGCTGTCCTCTCCTTGCTTACATGCCTCCAGGAAGGATTCCTCCATGTGTTGTAGAGGGTCCCTTCAGCACTCGAGCGCAAGGCCTCCTCAGCACTCCATCTTCCACCCAACTTCCTCTGCTGGCATGACTCATGAGTATTTATGAGGTACCTGCCTGCCTATTTTGCTAGGGATTGGTTTGGGCCCTCTGCAATACCTCCTAAACTCCACCCTCGGCATTTGGAAGCTTCTCCAAGGTTCCAGAGAGCAGGGGGAGTTTCCAGAAATTCAACCCAGGCCAGGGTCTCAGTCAAGCCATATTTTTCCACACTAAAAACTAACTATGTCCATCCTATCTAGCACACTAGAGGGTGCTACACTAATACCAATGATTTGTAGTTAGCAATTTAAAGGGTAATTCAGACTATACACCAAACTAGCCCTAAAACAGTCCCCTTCCCCCTCTTATCACCTAAGCTAACTAACCTGTGCAAGAAAGATCTGTATACTTACCAATTTTCAAGCCACTCTGGTCCAGTCACGTGATATCCCTTGTGCCAACAAGTGGAGGAGAAACACTCCGAGAATGGCTGGTAAAGCCTGCATCATTAAATACTGACCTCTGTACTCTGCATTACTTACTACTGACCTCTGTGCTCTGCATCATTTATTACTGACCTCTGTGCTCTGCATCATTTATTACTGACCTCTGTACTCTGCATCATTTACTACCGACCTCTGTACTCTGCATCATTTATTACTGACCTCTATACTCTGCATTACTTACTACTAACCTCTGTACTTTCCATTACTTACTTTTGACCTCTGTACTCTGCATTACTTACTGTTGACCTCTGTACTCTGCATTACTTACTACTGATCTCTGTACTCTGCATTACTTACTACTGACCTCTGTACTCTGCATCATTTACTACTGACCGATGTACTCTGCATCATTTAATACTGACCTCTGTACTCTGCATTACTTACTACTGAGCTCTGTGCTCTGCATTACTTATTACTGAGCTCTGCATTACTTACTACTGACCTCTGTGCTTTGCATCATTTACTACTGACCTCTAGACTCTGCATTACTTACTACTGACCTCTGTACTCTCCATTACTTAGTATTGACCTCTGTATTTGTAAGAATCCTTCAGTTCTCGGTTCTTCTCTTCCTGTTTGCGTTCCACCTGACCGAGAGGTGGAACGCATGTGGGCGTGGTGACATTGACGTCGTGCGTGACGTCATTCTCGGGCGCCGCTCACGGCGCCTATTTCAACTAGCGGTTTGAACGGACAGATTGTTCGTGACACCGCTCATAGTAGCCACCATACTGAACGCTGCTGTACCTACTCAGTGACCCCGCACCGCTGTCTACTGGTTCGACCGGAGCATTTCCCTATCAGCTGCTGCCAGTCTCCTCTCCTCAAACTCTGCTTGCCGCTGCCTGCACTCAGGATTCACTGCTGATAAGTACCCCACAGGGGACCCCCTTATCAACTCCACTACTACTACCATTGCTACCTGCTACTTGCATTGCTGAACCTAATTGCCAGCTCTTGTATACCTTGACCATTGCTACCTGCTACTTGCATTGCTGAACCTAATTGCTAGCTCTTGTATACCTTGACCATTGCTACCTGCTACTTGCATTGTTGTGCCTAATTGCTAGCTTCTATATACCTAGACCATTGCTACCTGCTACTTGTATTGCTGTGCCTAATTACTAACTCCAGTATACTCAACCCACTGCTACCTACCACCTACATTGCCATGCCTAATTATCAGTTCCTGGGTACACTACCATTACTACCTGCTACATACACTGCCGCATAATATTGCTCTGCTGTGCTTTTAATAGCATTGGTGCCTTGTACATTCAGGAACAGGTTCAACCACTGTGATGAGTAAAGAGAGTTAGGTCGGGTGACCTAACATATTCTCTGCAATACTACTGAGTGGTTTCCTGATCCATTCCTTCACTAATTAGAACCAGAGCGTTACAGTATTCTGCATTACTTACTATTGACCTCTGTACTCTGCATTACTTACTACTGACCTCTGTGCTCTGCATCATTTATTACTCACCTCTGTACTCTGCATTACTTACTACTGACCTCTGTACTCTGCATTACTTACTACTGACCTCTGTACTCTGCATCATTTATTACTGATCTCTGTGCTCTGCATCATTTATTACTGACCTCTGTACTCTGCATTACTTACTACTGACCTCTGTACTCTGCATTACTTACTACTGACCTCTGTACTCTGCATCATTTATTACTGATCTCTGTGCTCTGCATCATTTATTACTGACCTCTGTACTCTGCATTACTTACTACTGACCTCTGTACTCTGCATTGCTAACTACTGACCTCTGTACTCTGCATCATTTATTACTGACCTCTGTACTCTGCATCATTTATTACTGACCTCTGTACTCTGCATCATTTATTACTGATCTCTGTGCTCTGCATCATTTATTACTGACCTCTGTACTCTGCATTACTTACTACTGACCTCTGTATTCTACATTACTTACTACTGACCTCTGTACTCTGCATTACTAACTACTTACCTCTGTACTCTGCATTACTAACAACTGACCTCTGTACTCTGCATCATTTATTAATAACCTCTGTGCTCTGCATCATTTATTACTGACCTCTGTACTCTGCATCATTTACTACTGACCTCTGTACTCTGCATCATTTACTACTGACCGATGTACTCTGCATCATTTATTACTGACCTCTGTACTCTGCATTACTTACTACTTAGCTCTGTGCTCTGCATTACTTACTACTGACCTCCGGGGGTCTGAGAGAAGCCGCCGCCGCTGATGATCCAGGTAAGTACACTGGTCTCGGGGCCACACTGCATTGAAAGGGGCACGCACGCTGGTCTCTTTATTGAAGGGGGCATGCACGCTGGTCACTGCATTGAAGGGGGCATGCACGCTGGTCACTGCATTGAAGGGGGCACGTACGCTGGTCACTGCATTGAAGGGGGCATGTACGCTGGTCACTGCATTGAAGGGGGCATGCACGCTGGTCACTGCATGGAAGGGGGCATGCACGCTGGTCACTGCATCGAAGGGGGCATGCACGCTGGTCACTGCATCGAAGGGGGCATGCACGCTGGTCACTGCATCGAAGGGGGCATGCACGCTGGTCACTGCATTGAAGGGGGCATGCTGGTCACTGTTTTGAAGGGGGCACGTTGGTCACTGTTTTGAAGGGGGAACACTGGTCACTGTGCATTGAAAGGGGGCACGCTGGTCATTGTGCATTGAAAGGGGGCACGCTGGTCACTGTGCATTGAAAGGGGGCACACTGGTCACTGTGCATTGAAAGGGGGCACGCTGGTCTCTCTGCTTTGAAAGGGGGCACGCTGGTCTCTCTGCATTGAAATGGGGCACGCTGGTCTCTCTGCTTTAAAAGGGGGCACGCTGGTCTCTCTGCATTAAAGGGGGCACGCTGGTATCTCTGCATTAAAAGGGGGCACGCTGGTCACTCTGCATTGAAAGGGGGCACGCTGGTCTCTCTGCATTGAAAGTGGGCACCTTGGTCTCTCTGCATTGAAAGGGGGCACACTATACCTTTATTACTGAAGGCCCCTTTCACACTTTTGCAACCTCAAAGTCACGCAATTTTTTACAGCATTTTTTGCCGCAAAGCAATGCCTATTACATTTTTCGGTTTGCGCCCCCCTAAAAATTGCACCAGCCGCCACTGCTACTGACCTCTGTACTCTGCATTACTTACTACTGACCTCTGTGCTCTGCATCACTTACTACTGACCTCTTTACTCTGCATCATTTATTACTGACCTCTGTGCTCTGCATCATTTATTACTGACCTCTGTACTCTGCATAATTTATTACTGATCTCTGTTCTCTGCATTACTTACTACTTCTGGATCCCAGTCCAAACCCGAAACCCGAAGCCGACACTGCACTCCGCTAATCACAGGCAGTGAGACATTTCCCGATCCGCTGCTGCACAGATCAGGACATGTCTCACTGGCTGTGATTAGTGGAGTGCAGTGTCGGGTTCCTGGTGGGATCAGGCACGTAGCAACTCGAACACGCCTAAGCTCATCTCTAGTTGGGATTATGATCCCAAACACGCCTGAGCCCATCTCTAGTTGGGACAATGATCCCAAGCACGCCTGAGCCCATCTCTAGTTGGGACAATGATCCCGAACACGCCTGAGCCCATCTCTAGTTGGGACTATGATCCCAAACACGCCTGAGCTCATCTCTAGTTGGGACAATGATCCCAAACACGCCTGAGCCCATCTCTAGTTGGGTCTATGATCCCAAACATGCCTGAGCCCATCTCTAGTTGGGACAATGATGCCAAACACGCCTGAACCCATGTCTAGTTGGGACTATGATCCCAAACACGCCTGAGCTCACCTCTAGTTGGGACCATGATCCCAAACACGCCTGAGCTCATCTCTAGTTGGGACTATGATCCCAAACACGCCTGAGCCCATTTCTAGTTGGGACAATGATCCCAAACATGCCTGAGCCCATCTCTAGTTGGGACAATGATCCCAAACATGCCTGAGCCCATCTCTAGTTGGGACTATGATCCCAAACACGCCTGAGCCCATCTCTAGTTGGGAATATGATCCCAAACACGCCTGAGCTCATCTCTAGTTGGGACAATGATCCCAAACAAGCCTGAGCCCATCTCTAGTTGGGACTATGATCCCACATGCCTGAGCCCATCTCTAGTTGGGACTATGATCCCAAAAACGCCTGAGCCCATCTCTATTTGGGATAATGATCCCAAACATGCCTGAGCTAATCTCTAGTTGGGAAAATGATCCAAAAAACACACCTGAGCCAATCTCTAGTAGGGACAATGATCCCAAACACACCTGAGCCCATCTCTAGTAGGGACTATGATCCCAAACATGCCTGAGCCCATCTCTAGTTGGGACTATGATCCCAAACACGCCTGAGCCCATCTCTAGTTGGGACAATGATCCCAAACACACCTGAGCCCATCTCTAGTTGGGACAATGATCCCAAAAAGGCCTGCACCCATCTCTAGTTGGGACTATGATCCCAAACACGCCTGATCCCATCTCTAGTTGGGACTATGATCCCAAACACGACTGAGCTCATCTCTAGTTGGGACTATGATCCCAAACACGCCTGAGCTCATCTCTAGTTGGGACTATGATCCCAAACACGCCTGAGCCCATCTCTAGTTGGGTCTATGATCCCAAACATGCCTGAGCCCATCTCTAGTTGGGACAATGATGCCAAACACGCCTGAGCCCATCTCTAGTTGGGACTATGATCCCAAACACGACTGAGCTCATCTCTAGTTGGGACTATAATCCCAAACACGCCTGAGCCCATCTCTAGTTGGAAATATGATCCCAAACATGCCTGAGCCCATCTCTAGTTGGGTCTATGATCCCAAACATGCCTGAGCCCATCTCTAGTTGGGACAATGATGCCAAACATGCCTGAGCCCATCTCTAGTTGGGACTATGATCCCAAACACGACTGAGCTCATCTCTAGTTGGGACTATGATCCCAAACACGCCTGAGCTCATCTCTAGTTGGGACTATGATCCCAAACACGCCTGAGCCCATCGCTAGTTGGGTCTATGATCCCAAACATGCCTGAGCCCATCTCTAGTTGGGACAATGATGCCAAACACGCCTGAGCCCATCTCTAATTGGGACAATGATCCCAAACACGCCTGAGCTCATCTCTAGTTGGGACTATGATCCCAAACACGGCTGAGCCCATCTCTAGTTGGGACAATGATCCCAAACACACCTGAGCCCATCTCTAGTTGGGACAATGATCCCAAAAACGCCTGCACCCATCTCTAGTTGGGACTATGATCCCAAACACGCCTGATCCCATCTCTAGTTGGGACTATGATCCCAAACACGGCTGAGCCCATCTCTAGTTGGGACTATGATCCCAAACACGCCTGAGCTCATCTCTAGTTGGGACTATGATCCCGAACACGCCTGAGCCCATCTCTAGTTGGGTCTATGATCCCAAACATGCCTGAGCCCATCTCTAGTTGGGACAATGATGCCAAACACGCCTGAGCCCATCTCTAGTTGGGACTATGATCCCAAACACGACTGAGCTCATCTCTAGTTGGGACTATAATCCCAAACACGCCTGAGCTCATCTCTAGTTGGGACTATGATCCCAAACACGCCTGAGCCCATCTCTAGTTGGGAATATGATCCCAAACACGCCTGAGCTCATCTCTAGTTGGGACAATGATCCCAAACACGCCTGAGCCCATCTCTAGTTGGGACTATGATCCCACATGCCTGAGCCCATCTCTAGTTGGGACTATGATCCCAAAAATGCCTGAGCCCATCTCTAGTTGAGACAATGATCCCAAACACGCCTGAGCTCATCTCCAGTTGGGACAATGATCCCAAACACGACTGAGCTCATTTCTAGTTGGGACAATGATCCCAAACACGCCTGAGCTCATCTCTAGTTGGGACAATGATCCCAAACACGCCTGAGCCCATTTCCAGTTGGGACTATGATCCCAAACACGCTTGAGCCCATCTCTAGTTGGGACTATGATCCCAAACATGGCTGAGCCCATCTCTAGTTGGGACTATGATCCCAAACACGCCTGAGCCCATCTCTAGTTGAGACTATGATCCCAAACACGCCTGAGCCCGTCTCTAGTTGGGACTATGATCCCACACGCCTGAGCCCATCTCTAGTTGGGACTATGATCCCAAACACGCCTGAGCCCATCTCTAGTTGGGATAATGATCCCAAACACGCCTGAGCTCATCTCTAGTTGGGACTATGATCCCAAACACGCCTGAGCCCATCTCTAGTTGGGACAATGATCCCAAACACGCCTGATCCCATCTCTATTTGGGATAATGATCCCAAACACGCCTGAGCTAATCTCTAGTTGGCACTATGATCCCAAACACGCCTGAGCCCATCTCTAGTAGGGACAATGATCCCAAACACACCTGAGCCCATCTCTAGTAGGGACTATGATCCCAAACACGCCTGAGCCCATCTCTAGTTGGGACTATGATCCCAAACACGCCTGAGCCCATCTCTAGTTGGAAATATGATCCCAAACACGCCTGAGCCCATCTCTAGTTGTGTCTATGATCCCAAACATGCCTGAGCCCATCTCTAGTTGGGACAATGATGCCAAACACGCCTGAGCCCATCTCTAGTTGGGACTATGATCCCAAACATGACTGAGCTCATCTCTAGTTGGGACTATGATCCCAAACACGCCTGAGCTCATCTCTAGTTGGGACTATGATCCCAAACACGCCTGAGCCCATCTCTAGTTGGGTCTATGATCCCAAACATGCCTGAGCCCATCTCTAGTTGGGACAATGATGCCAAACACGCCTGAGCCCATCTCTAATTGGGACAATGATCCCAAACACGCCTGAGCTCATCTCTAGTTGGGACTATGATCCCAAACACGCCTGAGACCATCTCTAGTTGGGACAATGATCCCAAACATGCCTGAGCCCATCTCTAGTTGGGTCTTTGATCCCAAACATGCCTGAGCCTATCTCTAGTTGGGACAAAGATGCCAAACACGCCTGAGCCCATCTCTAGTTGGAACTATGATCCCAAACACACCTGAGCTCATCTCTAGTTGGGACTATGATCCCAAACACGCCTGAGCCCATCTCTAGTTGGGACTATGATCCCAAACATGCCTGAGCTCATCTCTATTTGGGACCATGATCCCAAACACGCCTGAGCTCATCTCTAGTTGGGACTATGATCCCAAACACGCCTGAGCCCATCTCTAGTTGGGACTATGATCCCAAACACGCCTGAGCCCATCTCTAGTTGGGACTATGATCCCAAACACGCCTGAGCCCATCTCTAGTTGGGACAATGATCCCAAACATGCCTGAGCCCATCTCTAGTTGGGACTATGATCCCAAACATGCCTGAGCTCATCTCTATTTGGGACCATGATACCATGCACGCCTGAGCTCATCTCTAGTAGGGACTATGATCCCAAACATGCCTGAGCCCATCTCTAGTTGGGACTATGATACCAAACACGCCTGAGACCATCTCTAGTTGGGACTATGATCCCAAACATGCCTGAGCCCATCTCTAGTTGGGACTATGATCCCAAACACGGCTGAGCCCATCTCTAATTGGGACAATGATCCCAAACATGCCTGAGCTCATCTCTAGTTGGGACTATGATCCCAAACACGCCTGAGCCCATCTCTAGTAGGGACAATGATCCCAAACACACCTGAGCCCATCTCTAGTAGGGACTATGATTCCAAACACGCCTGAGCCCATCTCTAGTTGGGACTATGATCCCAAACACGCCTGAGCCCATCTCTAGTTGGAAATATGATCCCAAACACGCCTGAGCCCATCTCTAGTTGGGTCTATGATCCCAAACATGCCTGAGCCCATCTCTAGTTGGGGCAATGATGCCAAACACGCCTGAGCCCATCTCTAGTTGGGACTATGATAACAAACACGACTGAGCTCATCTCTAGTTGGGACTATGATCCCAAACACGGCTGAGCCCATCTCTAGTTGGGACAATGATCCCAAACACACCTGAGCCCATCTCTAGTTGGGACAATGATCCCAAAAACGCCTGCACCCATCTCTAGTAGGGACTATGATCCCAAACACGCCTGATCCCATCTCTAGTTGGGACTATGATCCCAAACACGGCTGAGCCCATCTCTAGTTGGGACTATGATCCCAAACACGCCTGAGCCCATCTCTAGTTGGGACTATGATCCCAAACATGCCTGAGCTCATCTCTATTTGGGACCATGATCCCAAACACGCCTGAGCTCATCTCTAGTTGGGACTATGATCCCAAACACGCCTGAGCCCATCTCTAGTTGGGACTATGATCCCAAACATGCCTGAGCCCATCTCTAGTTGGGACTATGATCCCAAACATGCCTGAGCCTATCTCTAGTTGGGACAATGATGCAAAACACGCCTGAGCCTATCTCTAGTTGGGACCATGATCCCAAACACGCCTGAGCTCATCTCTAGTTGGGACTATGATCCCAAACACGCCTGAGCCAGTCTCTAGTTGGGACTATGATCCCAAACACGCCTGAGCCCATCTTTAGTTGGGTCTATGATCCCAAACATGCCTGAGCCTATCTCTAGTTGGGACAATGATGCAAAACACGCCTGAGCCCATCTCTAGTTGGAACTATGATCCCAAACACGCCTGAGCTCATCTCTAGTTGGGACTATGATCCCAAACACGCCTGAGCCCATCTCTAGTTGGGACTATGATCCCAAACATGCCTGAGCTCATCTCTATTTGGGACCATGATCCCAAACATGCCTGAGCTCATCTCTAGTTGGGACTATGATCCCAAACACGCCTAAGCCCATCTCTAATTGGGACAATGATCCCAAACACGCCTGAGCCCATCTCCAGTTGGGACTATGATCCCCAAACACGCCTAAGCTCATCTCCAGTTGGGACTATGATCCCAAACACGCCTGAGCTCATCTCTAGTTGGGACTATGATCCCAAACACGCCTGAGCTCATCTCCAGTTGGGACTATGATCCCAAACACGCCTGAGCTCATCTCCAGTTGGGACTATGATCCCAAACATGCCTGAGCTCATCTCTAGTTGGGACTATGATCCCAAACATGCCTGAGCCTATCTCTAGTTGGGACAATGATGCAAAACACGCCTGAGGCCATCTCTAGTTGGAACTATGATCCCAAACACGCCTGAGCTCATCTCTAGTTGGGACTATGATCCCAAACACGCCTGAGCCCATCTCTAGTTGGGACTATGATCCCAAACATGCCTGAGCTCATCTCTATTTGGGACCATGATCCCAAACATGCCTGAGCTCATCTCTATTTGGGACCATGATCCCAAACATGCCTGAGCTCATCTCCAGTTGGGACTATGATCCCCAAACACGCCTAAGCTCATCTCCAGTTGGGACTATGATCCCAAACACGCCTGAGCCCATCTCTAGTTGGGACTATGATCCCAAACACGCCTGAGCCCATCTCTAGTTGGGACTATGATCCCAAACATGCCTGAGCTCATCTCTATTTGGGACCATGATCCCAAACATGCCTGAGCTCATCTCTATTTGGGACCATGATCCCAAACATGCCTGAGCTCATCTCCAGTTGGGACTATGATCCCCAAACACGCCTAAGCTCATCTCCAGTTGGGACTATGATCCCAAACACGCCTGAGCCCATCTCTAGTTGGGACTATGATCCCAAACACGCCTGAGCCCATCTCTAGTTGGGACTATGATCCCAAACATGCCTGAGCTCATCTCTATTTGGGACCATGATCCCAAACATGCCTGAGCTCATCTCTATTTGGGACCATGATCCCAAACATGCCTGAGCTCATCTCCAGTTGGGACTATGATCCCCAAACACGCCTAAGCTCATCTCCAGTTGGGACTATGATCCCAAACACGCCTGAGCCCATCTCTAGTTGGGACAATGATGCCAAACACGCCTGAACCCATGTCTAGTTGGGACTATGATCCCAAACACGCCTGAGCTCACCTCTAGTTGGGACCATGATCCCAAACACGCCTGAGCTCATCTCTAGTTGGGACTATGATCCCAAACACGCCTGAGCCCATTTCTAGTTGGGACAATGATCCCAAACATGCCTGAGCCCATCTCTAGTTGGGACAATGATCCCAAACATGCCTGAGCCCATCTCTAGTTGGGACTATGATCCCAAACACGCCTGAGCCCATCTCTAGTTGGGAATATGATCCCAAACACGCCTGAGCTCATCTCTAGTTGGGACAATGATCCCAAACAAGCCTGAGCCCATCTCTAGTTGGGACTATGATCCCACATGCCTGAGCCCATCTCTAGTTGGGACTATGATCCCAAAAACGCCTGAGCCCATCTCTATTTGGGATAATGATCCCAAACATGCCTGAGCTAATCTCTAGTTGGGAAAATGATCCAAAAAACACACCTGAGCCAATCTCTAGTAGGGACAATGATCCCAAACACACCTGAGCCCATCTCTAGTAGGGACTATGATCCCAAACATGCCTGAGCCCATCTCTAGTTGGGACTATGATCCCAAACACGCCTGAGCCCATCTCTAGTTGGGACAATGATCCCAAACACACCTGAGCCCATCTCTAGTTGGGACAATGATCCCAAAAAGGCCTGCACCCATCTCTAGTTGGGACTATGATCCCAAACACGCCTGATCCCATCTCTAGTTGGGACTATGATCCCAAACACGACTGAGCTCATCTCTAGTTGGGACTATGATCCCAAACACGCCTGAGCTCATCTCTAGTTGGGACTATGATCCCAAACACGCCTGAGCCCATCTCTAGTTGGGTTTATGATCCCAAACATGCCTGAGCCCATCTCTAGTTGGGACAATGATGCCAAACACGCCTGAGCCCATCTCTAGTTGGGACTATGATCCCAAACACGACTGAGCTCATCTCTAGTTGGGACTATAATCCCAAACACGCCTGAGCCCATCTCTAGTTGGAAATATGATCCCAAACATGCCTGAGCCCATCTCTAGTTGGGTCTATGATCCCAAACATGCCTGAGCCCATCTCTAGTTGGGACAATGATGCCAAACATGCCTGAGCCCATCTCTAGTTGGGACTATGATCCCAAACACGACTGAGCTCATCTCTAGTTGGGACTATGATCCCAAACACGCCTGAGCTCATCTCTAGTTGGGACTATGATCCCAAACACGCCTGAGCCCATCGCTAGTTGGGTCTATGATCCCAAACATGCCTGAGCCCATCTCTAGTTGGGACAATGATGCCAAACACGCCTGAGCCCATCTCTAATTGGGACAATGATCCCAAACACGCCTGAGCTCATCTCTAGTTGGGACTATGATCCCAAACACGGCTGAGCCCATCTCTAGTTGGGACAATGATCCCAAACACACCTGAGCCCATCTCTAGTTGGGACAATGATCCCAAAAACGCCTGCACCCATCTCTAGTTGGGACTATGATCCCAAACACGCCTGATCCCATCTCTAGTTGGGACTATGATCCCAAACACGGCTGAGCCCATCTCTAGTTGGGACTATGATCCCAAACACGCCTGAGCTCATCTCTAGTTGGGACTATGATCCCGAACACGCCTGAGCCCATCTCTAGTTGGGTCTATGATCCCAAACATGCCTGAGCCCATCTCTAGTTGGGACAATGATGCCAAACACGCCTGAGCCCATCTCTAGTTGGGACTATGATCCCAAACACGACTGAGCTCATCTCTAGTTGGGACTATAATCCCAAACACGCCTGAGCTCATCTCTAGTTGGGACTATGATCCCAAACACGCCTGAGCCCATCTCTAGTTGGGAATATGATCCCAAACACGCCTGAGCTCATCTCTAGTTGGGACAATGATCCCAAACACGCCTGAGCCCATCTCTAGTTGGGACTATGATCCCACATGCCTGAGCCCATCTCTAGTTGGGACTATGATCCCAAAAATGCCTGAGCCCATCTCTAGTTGAGACAATGATCCCAAACACGCCTGAGCTCATCTCCAGTTGGGACAATGATCCCAAACACGACTGAGCTCATTTCTAGTTGGGACAATGATCCCAAACACGCCTGAGCTCATCTCTAGTTGGGACAATGATCCCAAACACGCCTGAGCCCATTTCCAGTTGGGACTATGATCCCAAACACGCTTGAGCCCATCTCTAGTTGGGACTATGATCCCAAACATGGCTGAGCCCATCTCTAGTTGGGACTATGATCCCAAACACGCCTGAGCCCATCTCTAGTTGAGACTATGATCCCAAACACGCCTGAGCCCGTCTCTAGTTGGGACTATGATCCCACACGCCTGAGCCCATCTCTAGTTGGGACTATGATCCCAAACACGCCTGAGCCCATCTCTAGTTGGGATAATGATCCCAAACACGCCTGAGCTCATCTCTAGTTGGGACTATGATCCCAAACACGCCTGAGCCCATCTCTAGTTGGGACAATGATCCCAAACACGCCTGATCCCATCTCTATTTGGGATAATGATCCCAAACACGCCTGAGCTAATCTCTAGTTGGCACTATGATCCCAAACACGCCTGAGCCCATCTCTAGTAGGGACAATGATCCCAAACACACCTGAGCCCATCTCTAGTAGGGACTATGATCCCAAACACGCCTGAGCCCATCTCTAGTTGGGACTATGATCCCAAACACGCCTGAGCCCATCTCTAGTTGGAAATATGATCCCAAACACGCCTGAGCCCATCTCTAGTTGTGTCTATGATCCCAAACATGCCTGAGCCCATCTCTAGTTGGGACAATGATGCCAAACACGCCTGAGCCCATCTCTAGTTGGGACTATGATCCCAAACATGACTGAGCTCATCTCTAGTTGGGACTATGATCCCAAACACGCCTGAGCTCATCTCTAGTTGGGACTATGATCCCAAACACGCCTGAGCCCATCTCTAGTTGGGTCTATGATCCCAAACATGCCTGAGCCCATCTCTAGTTGGGACAATGATGCCAAACACGCCTGAGCCCATCTCTAATTGGGACAATGATCCCAAACACGCCTGAGCTCATCTCTAGTTGGGACTATGATCCCAAACACGCCTGAGACCATCTCTAGTTGGGACAATGATCCCAAACATGCCTGAGCCCATCTCTAGTTGGGTCTTTGATCCCAAACATGCCTGAGCCTATCTCTAGTTGGGACAATGATGCCAAACACGCCTGAGCCCATCTCTAGTTGGAACTATGATCCCAAACACACCTGAGCTCATCTCTAGTTGGGACTATGATCCCAAACACGCCTGAGCCCATCTCTAGTTGGGACTATGATCCCAAACATGCCTGAGCTCATCTCTATTTGGGACCATGATCCCAAACACGCCTGAGCTCATCTCTAGTTGGGACTATGATCCCAAACACGCCTGAGCCCATCTCTAGTTGGGACTATGATCCCAAACACGCCTGAGCCCATCTCTAGTTGGGACTATGATCCCAAACACGCCTGAGCCCATCTCTAGTTGGGACAATGATCCCAAACATGCCTGAGCCCATCTCTAGTTGGGACTATGATCCCAAACATGCCTGAGCTCATCTCTATTTGGGACCATGATACCATGCACGCCTGAGCTCATCTCTAGTAGGGACTATGATCCCAAACATGCCTGAGCCCATCTCTAGTTGGGACTATGATACCAAACACGCCTGAGACCATCTCTAGTTGGGACTATGATCCCAAACATGCCTGAGCCCATCTCTAGTTGGGACTATGATCCCAAACACGGCTGAGCCCATCTCTAATTGGGACAATGATCCCAAACATGCCTGAGCTCATCTCTAGTTGGGACTATGATCCCAAACACGCCTGAGCCCATCTCTAGTAGGGACAATGATCCCAAACACACCTGAGCCCATCTCTAGTAGGGACTATGATTCCAAACACGCCTGAGCCCATCTCTAGTTGGGACTATGATCCCAAACACGCCTGAGCCCATCTCTAGTTGGAAATATGATCCCAAACACGCCTGAGCCCATCTCTAGTTGGGTCTATGATCCCAAACATGCCTGAGCCCATCTCTAGTTGGGGCAATGATGCCAAACACGCCTGAGCCCATCTCTAGTTGGGACTATGATAACAAACACGACTGAGCTCATCTCTAGTTGGGACTATGATCCCAAACACGGCTGAGCCCATCTCTAGTTGGGACAATGATCCCAAACACACCTGAGCCCATCTCTAGTTGGGACAATGATCCCAAAAACGCCTGCACCCATCTCTAGTAGGGACTATGATCCCAAACACGCCTGATCCCATCTCTAGTTGGGACTATGATCCCAAACACGGCTGAGCCCATCTCTAGTTGGGACTATGATCCCAAACACGCCTGAGCCCATCTCTAGTTGGGACTATGATCCCAAACATGCCTGAGCTCATCTCTATTTGGGACCATGATCCCAAACACGCCTGAGCTCATCTCTAGTTGGGACTATGATCCCAAACACGCCTGAGCCCATCTCTAGTTGGGACTATGATCCCAAACATGCCTGAGCCCATCTCTAGTTGGGACTATGATCCCAAACATGCCTGAGCCTATCTCTAGTTGGGACAATGATGCAAAACACGCCTGAGCCTATCTCTAGTTGGGACCATGATCCCAAACACGCCTGAGCTCATCTCTAGTTGGGACTATGATCCCAAACACGCCTGAGCCAGTCTCTAGTTGGGACTATGATCCCAAACACGCCTGAGCCCATCTTTAGTTGGGTCTATGATCCCAAACATGCCTGAGCCTATCTCTAGTTGGGACAATGATGCAAAACACGCCTGAGCCCATCTCTAGTTGGAACTATGATCCCAAACACGCCTGAGCTCATCTCTAGTTGGGACTATGATCCCAAACACGCCTGAGCCCATCTCTAGTTGGGACTATGATCCCAAACATGCCTGAGCTCATCTCTATTTGGGACCATGATCCCAAACATGCCTGAGCTCATCTCTAGTTGGGACTATGATCCCAAACACGCCTAAGCCCATCTCTAATTGGGACAATGATCCCAAACACGCCTGAGCCCATCTCCAGTTGGGACTATGATCCCCAAACACGCCTAAGCTCATCTCCAGTTGGGACTATGATCCCAAACACGCCTGAGCTCATCTCTAGTTGGGACTATGATCCCAAACACGCCTGAGCTCATCTCCAGTTGGGACTATGATCCCAAACACGCCTGAGCTCATCTCCAGTTGGGACTATGATCCCAAACATGCCTGAGCTCATCTCTAGTTGGGACTATGATCCCAAACATGCCTGAGCCTATCTCTAGTTGGGACAATGATGCAAAACACGCCTGAGCCCATCTCTAGTTGGAACTATGATCCCAAACACGCCTGAGCTCATCTCTAGTTGGGACTATGATCCCAAACACGCCTGAGCCCATCTCTAGTTGGGACTATGATCCCAAACATGCCTGAGCTCATCTCTATTTGGGACCATGATCCCAAACATGCCTGAGCTCATCTCTATTTGGGACCATGATCCCAAACATGCCTGAGCTCATCTCCAGTTGGGACTATGATCCCCAAACACGCCTGAGCCCATCTCTAGTTGGGACTATGATCCCAAACACGCCCGTGCTCATCTCTACTCCCACGATTGATACTTTCTTTTTCCTCCCTTACACACATAGTACATTTTCTACTTATAGCAGCACATCCACCTATTTTTTCTGTGCTGTGCTTTGAGCAATGGTGACAACCCTAGATACCATCCTCCACCAAGAAGACAGGATGGTGTCATGGTGTTCTCAGATCACAAACTTATTGGAAATAAAGCAATGCTGGGGATTAATCTCTGCACTGCAGATGAGAAATATTGAACATGTAAGCTGTTGTCCCTACATGCTTCTCGTGTTTTTTTTTTTTTTCATGCCTAACAAATACATCGATACAGGAATCCTTTACACAGCAAGTTCAGCTCTGAGAAACAAATACACGCCCCTACAACTTCATCATTTGGCGCGCTTATTCCTAGAGCCAATAAGCGGGGACAATATGAAACCACGCCCTTGTACGGAACAAAATCCTCAGGAAAGCACGGCGACCCGTGCGTCGCTGCCTTGGAGATTTCAGAAGGCGGAAGTGATGGAGTGCCATGCGCGGGCTGCAGCTATGTGGACGCGGGTGACTCGCATGCTATGAAGAATGACTGTGTGCTTGTTGGTCGGGGATATTTCATACTATATATGGTATAACTTTGTTTTTTTTTTTATCGAGTGTGACGATATAGGAGCTGGATTAGTTATTCTTTTATTACCATCTAACTCCAAGCTGAGTAAATAATACAATACACCCCCCCCCCTCAAGCAAATGAAGAATATAACGCTATGGTCCTGCTGTCTTCTTCCATTGTGACCCCATTGTGTGGCCTTGTCACTGTCCTACCTCATGTCCTCTGTTTACTGAGGATTAAAGTGGTACTGTAGTCAGAAAATGAAAGCGGAGTTCCACCCAAAAGTGGAACTTCCTCTCATTTGCTTCCCCCCCCCCTTTCTGGTGCCACATTTGGCACCTTTCAGGGGGGAACGGGTATCTATTTTTGACAGGTACCCCTTCCCCACTTCCGGGAGACAGCACCACAGCGCCGTCCCTCTAAAGTTTGGCCCCCTCCTCCTTCACCCACCGCCGAGCCAATCCGAATGCGCAGCGTGCTGCGCGCATGAGCAGTAGGAACCCTGCCCGTGAAGGTGCAAGGCTTCACTGCCGATGTTCCATGAAAAAACCATACCCGTAAAAAATCCATACCCTTGTCACTTCCGGTGCACCTACGTCATTGAACAGCTGAGGGCCTGACAAGTGCGCATGCTCGGAGGGTATGGATTTATCACAGTAGTGTGTGTAACGTTACATTTGTGGCTGTTACATTCAAACAGCTGGGCTGCAACATGAATCATCTCTGCTCCTATCCCTTTCACTTCCCTGATCTCGGCTAATAAATATAAAAGCAGATCACGGAGCCGAGATCTCCGTCATTTAGATTTCATACACCCGCCGCCGCTTTTACATTTAGTAGCCGAGATCAGGGAAGTGACAGGGATAGGAGCGGAGATGATTCATGTTGCAGCCCAGCTGTTTTAATGTAACCGCCGCAAGTGTAACGTTACACACACTGCCGTGAAAAATCCATACCCTCCGTGCATGCGCACTTGTCAGCTTCTCAGCTGTTCAATGACGTATCCGAGGCTGTGAGCATGCGCACTGCTACGCTGCTCAGCTGTTCCTGACAGGAAGTGACGTGGGTATGGATTTCTCACGGGGTATGGTTTTCTCACGTTACACTGGGTTCCCTTACCGCCAATGGCGGAGGCAGCACCCGACAGCCGATGGAAACATCAGCTGCGGTGCTGACATCGCTGGACTCAAGGACAGTTAAGTGTCCTAATCTGTAAAGTATTTGTAGCTGCTGACTTTTAATTTTTGGAGGTGGAGGTTGGAACACCGCTTTAAGTTATGTTCCCTCACTTCAGCCTGGCCGCTTTTTGCAAGCCTAGTGATGTAAAACCTTAAACACTTCCAGACCTGCCAGTCGTTCAGCGGAATGACAGAACGGCGGTGTTCCGTGAAAAAACCATACCCGTGAGAAAACCATACCCTCGTCACTTCCGGTGCACCTACGGAGGGTATGGATTTCTCACAGTAGTGTGTGTAATGTTATACTTGCTGCGATTACATTAAAACAGCTCTTCTGCAACATCAGTCATCTCCGCTCCTATCCCTGTCACTTCCCTGATCTCGGGTAATAAATATAAAAGCGGATCACGGAGCCGAGATCGCCGTCACTTACATTTCATACACCCGCTGCCGCTTTTATATTAGCCGAGATCAGGGAAGTGACAGGGATAGGAGCGGAGAGGACTCCTGTTGCAGCCGAACTGTTTTAATTTAAGCTCCGCAAGTATAACATTACACACAGTGCCGTGATAATTTCATTCCCTCCGAGCATGCGCACTTGTGCACTTCTCTTCTGTGCAATGACGTATCCGGGCTCTGAGCATGCGCACTGCTGCGCTGCTCAGCTGTTTCAGACCAGAAGTGACGAGGATATGGAATTCTAACGAGGTATGGTTTTCTAACGTTACACCGGTCTGCATATGTAAACAAGGCAGACTGCCGTTATATCACAGAGGAGAAGCGAGCTCTTGTGTGTCACGCAGATCTCTCTTTTCCTCTAGTGCATCCACACCCCCTACAGTTAGAAAACACTCCCTAGGTGCACACTTAACCCCATTGATCACCACTAGTGTTAACCCCTTCTCCGCCAGTGTTATTTATACAGTAACAGTGCATTTTTTTTTTTTTTTTTTTTTTTATAGCATCGATCACTATACTGGTGTCACTGGTCCCGAAAAGTGTCACTTATGCCTCATTTCCACTGACTGGAACGGTTCGGGCCGGTACAGTTTGGAAGGGTTAGAATGGTCGGTCTATTCAGGTGAGCGTTTTCACTGCAAGTCGGACCACCAGGGGCCATGCGGGGTTCACACCAAACGTGGTGTTTGTTTTGTGCTTTCTTATGACGTGAGCATTGACGTTTTCCTGTCCACCAATCAGTGGAATGTATCGTGTGATGCCAGTAGCTCCGCCCTAACCATGCCGTACCATTTCCTATGGCCCTACAGCTGAAGGAGGACCAGGAATGGTGCGGTTTGGTTCGTTGTATGGACCACTTTCACAATGAAAACACTCAAAATAGCGTACCGTCCCGAACTGATCCGCTCAGTGGAAACGAGGCATTAGTGTCAGATTTGTCTGCCGCAATGTCGCAGTCCTGTTAAAAATTGCTGATCGCCACCATTACTAGTAAAAAAAAAAATAAAAGTCCATAAATCTATCCCATAGTTTGTAGACGCTATAACTTTTGTGCAAACCAATCAATATGCACAGTTTTTTTTTTTTTTTTTTTTTTTTTTTCTTTTTACCAAAAATGTGTAGCAGAATACAAATTGGCCTAAATTGATGAAAAAAAGTTGAGATATATTATAGTTTTTTTTTTTTTTTTTGGGGTATGTTTTATAGCAGAAAGTAACAAAAAAATTTAGTTTTTTTTCCCCAAAATTGTGGTTCTTCTTTAGTATATAGCGCAAAAAATAAAAACCGCAGAGGTGATCAAATACCACCAAAAGTAAGCTCTATTTGTGGGGGGGGAAAAAAGGACATCAAGTTTATTTGGGTTCAGGGTTCAGTTGTCAGTTAAAGCAATGCAGTGCTGTAAAAAATGGCCTGGTCATTAAGTGGATAAAACCTTCCAGAGCTGAAGTGGTTAAGAGATGTATTGGTTTCATTTATTTATTTACACTTCCCTAGGTGGATGCAGCATCAGTCTCCTGGCACCTCTACACTAAGGGTCCATTCACACTGGCGCGACACAACTTGCTGGGGCAACCTGTGAAGTGCACCGCGACCTCGGCGCGACTTGCAGGGACTTCATATAATTGAAGTCAATGCAAGTCGCCTCCAGGTCGCCCCAAAGTAGTACAGGACCCTTTTTCTAAGTCGGAGCGACTTGTGTCGCTCCTATTAGAACGGGTCCTGTACTATTCAATGGCGAGCGACCGACCGTGACTTGTCAGGCGACCAAGTCGCCTGACAAGTCGCGCTAGTGTGAATGGACCCTTAAGTGTCGGTTGACACTATGGCGATCCGACTTAGGGGGCGACCGGTTAAGTCGTGTGCCCTGCGACTTCGGTGCGACTTGTACGGACTTCATATAATTGAAGTCAATGCAAGTCGCCTCCAGGTCGCCCCGAAGTAGTACAGGACCCTTTTTCTAAGTCGGAGCAACTTGTGTCGCTCCTATTAGAACCGGTCCTGTACTACACTATGGACCGCGGCGGGGCACGACTTGTTAGACTGACCAAGTCGTCTGACAAGTCGTACTAGTGTGAATGGGCACTGAGAACTGAGGGATTGAACACCGCCGATCGCTCGGTTCTGACAGCTCCCTGCTCTGCCCCCTCCTCGCTCACTGGATCGTTGGGCTTGGGGGGGGGGGGGCAGCTCAGGCTCTTAGCGCCTTGCGGATCCTGACTTCCATTGTCATAATGACGTGGAGCCTGTACTGACTCCTGTGACGTCAGCAGAGAGCGGGCTTTAGCCTGCTCTCCACTGAAAAAAAAACGGGTCACAGGAGTGCAGAACGATCTGCACTCCTGTGATCCATAGAAGTACAGATTAACAATCTTTGACTGTACATCTCCTATAACAATAAGTGTTTATATCAGGCATCAGTAAAAGGGGGTCCTAATCTGGCTCAAGTCGCTGACACACATCTACACACCCCTCCATATACGCTATCCTACACCTAGGGATGTAACGATATTGACGATATCGCGATATCGTATCGTCGTGGTCGTCTCAATATCGTCGTGGTTGGGTTACAATATTAAAAGCACAGGTGTCTGTCAAAAAGCAAGAGGAATAAACACAGTCCCGCGGAACAAATCATTGTTAACTACATAGACCAGAGTTTAAGGATTTTTTTTACTGTGTTTTTTTTTTTTCTTTTTTTCTTGCAATGTAGATATTTTGATCTTTCTGATGAAAAACGTGAACATAAGCTAAATGATAGGTCAGTGTTTTTTTTAAAGGCTTTTTGACTGACTATTTTATTTAAGTTTAAGTTATGTTCCTAAATACCAGTTTTAAAAGGCTTCCTTTATTTGCCTTGCACATTTAAACCTGACTTAACTTGATCTTTGTTTGCACTTAAAGGGAATTGCCTATTGTTTGTTTACAATTGTTCTAGCTGCTTCTTAACTTGAACATTGCACAGAAGAATCAGTTATGCAACCGAATATTACTATACAGAATATTGATGTTCCTGACTACAACTTGCACTTTAAAAGCACTATGTGATCAGTGTTTTATGTTGTCATGGATCCATAAATACAACAATAAATTGCCTGTTGACTGGCAAAAGCAGAATAAATGTCGGTATTTTTTCGCTATTTTCCTCACAAACACCATCATGAGCTATTTAACAATACCGTGAGCTTTTCCACAATATCGTAATAAATATCGTACCGTGAGGTCAATATCGAAATTGTATCGTACCGTGAGATTTTGATATTGTTACATCCCTACCTACACCCACAGTTGATTCAGAGGAAGGCAAAAAAATCCCCCAATAAAGCATGATCCATCAGCGGAAAAAATCCTTCCTGATCCCCCAATAGCAAACCGATGTTCCCTGGATCAACTTTACCTAAAAAATATTCCTATCCAGTTATATTCTGTGCATTTGGGAAAGAATCCAGGCCTTTTTTATTTTTTAAGCAAACTACTAAATTAGCCAGAGCCAGCTCCTGAGGGAGTCAGTGCCACATTTTTACAGCTCTAATGCCCCATACACACGTGCAGATTATCTGCAGACTTTTGTCTGCAGACTTACCTTTTCTATGTAGTGCAAGGGCCTGCCGGATTGCATACAAATTGAAAGTGTTTAGGTTTGACCTCCATATTATATGGTTTTGGTAAGTCTGCAGATAATCTGCACGTGTGTATGGGGCATTACTGGGGAAGAAGCCTTTCTGTGTTTGGAGATTTAAAAGTGTTACTAAACCCACAACCGTAAAATCAGTCTATATATACAGTAAAGCATGCTTGTTGTACTCGCTGTGGAACCTAAAGGGGTTAATCATCCGCAGTGTGTAAAAAGGCTGTGTGATCCGGTCTCTCTTTAACTGACTCTAATCAATATCCTGATAAAACGGAGCATTAGGAGTCAGGCTGTACATGCTCAATTTGGTGTTTATTGCTAGATCGTTTTTTTCTTTTCTTGGGAGAGTGCATGTGATCCTCACCAAGTCAATCAGCACTGTCTAGGCAGAGGACCAGGGGAGAATGAAAACTCCTTCTACAAGCTTTAATCAAGCGCACACTGATAGAAGTCACAAGACTGCTTTAACTGCTGATGAGAAAAGGTATTTAGCAGTTTATATTTTTTTCACAGATAAGCAGTTTCTATTCAAAAAAATAACTGCACTTCCATGTTATGTATACTGTGGGAGAACAGATTTAGTGAATTCAGGGTCCTGGGTTTAGTGACACTTTAAAATCTCTTTTCCTGCAGACAGAGTGCTTCCTTGTCCTTTGTGATGACCTTCCAGGTCATCTAGACCATCGCGGTTGAGTCATTTTGGAACTAGTTTCCCCCCCCCCCCAGCCATCACTGCTGTCCTCGTAGAACTGATGATGGGAGGCAAGACAGTTCTGGACGGGGGCAGGGGCTTCTGAGTTAACAAGCTGATAATTGGTTGCTAGGATGCAGGGGCGTAATAGCAACCAGTCGTAAGCCTGCAGCTCCTGTTCTAGGATATATCAGGACAGTGAAGAGGGCCTGAGACTGTAATGGGGGGGGGGGGGGGTTGAAGACTATAATGTAAGGGGATGATGTAAAAAGGGTCAGAGAACAGTACTTTTTGAAAGGAGGTGTGAGAACTTTACTGTGAAAGATGGGGTGGGGTTAATGTCAAGGGGTAGGCTCTTGATGTGAAGGCAGACTTTGATATGCATTGGGGACTGAGGACACTGATGTAAAGCCCCGTACACACACTACGAATTTCCGCCGACCAGTCGTCCCTCTTTTGTCCAGAGTGGTGTCTGTTGGTTGGAATGTGCTCTAGACTGCACACGAATTTTCCCGTACGACAGAATTCTATTTTAGAAGTGATGTCATGTGTTGGATTGCTTTGTATGTGTTCTTTCATCTCTGAGCATGCCTAGTCTTGCTGATAAGATTTTTCCCTGTCGAAATCTGTACTAATGAGACGAAAATCGGACATGTATTGACGGAGGACAAAAATTTTAATGCCCGCACATCAGGATTTTGTCAGCCGAAAAGACGGATTCGGCTGCCGAAAGCACCATACTAACAATCCAAAAATCGGCAGATCGGTCGTCGGACGAAATTTCTCTTCCGAATTTCTTGTGTGTACGGGCCTTAAGAACGGGATTGTAATATGATGGTCTGTTAAGATCTGTGCATGCTCGTTGGTTAGCCAATTTTAATGGACTGTACTACCCGTGAGATACACAGGGAAAGAAGTCTGCAACCTTTTTTTTTTTTTTCCTCATTGTCTTCTAGGGCAGCATTTGAGATGGGCTCCCCCCACCTGATACAGGAAACTCAATAGTCCACCATTATAAAAATGTCAGTCACACCTGTGTTCCTCAGTTTTTTTTTTTTCTCCTGGATCCACAGGAGCTGCAGATGTTTTTGTTTTTTTTCCAGTCTCTGTGCTAATTGCAAGGGACTCCTTGGCCAGCCTCCCATCCATCTCATCAGGTTTTGGGTTGTGCAGGTCAGGGGCAACAACTTGGGGCAAGCAGGCCCCCGCTTGAGGTTTCACCCCTACTGAGAGATATGCAATCATCCCCCCAGCTGCACTAATGCCTCGTTTCCACTGAGCGGAACGGTTCAGGTCGGTACAGTTTGGAAGGGTTAGAATGGTCCGGTCTATTCAGGTGAGTTTCCACTGCAAGTCGGGCCACCAGGGACCATGCGGGGTTTACACCAAATGAGGTGTTTGTTTTGATCTTTCATTTGACGTGAGCATTGAAGTTTTCCTGTCCGCCAATCAGTGGAATGTATCGTGTGACGCCAGTAGCTCCGCCCTAACCGTACCGTACCATTTCCTATGTCCCTACATCTGAAGCAGGACCAGGAATGGTGCGGTTTGGTTCGGTTGTATGGGCCACTTTCATAATGGAAACACTCAAATTAGCGTACCGTACCGAACTGACCTGAACCATTCCGCTCAGTGGAAACGAGGCATAAATGTCGATGGCATTCCCCCAAAAGACCACTGCACCTGGAGTCAAGGCTCCAGGTGCAGTGGTTCATTCACCGGCATCTTAAGGGCTCCGGCTGACCACAAGCTTTCCCTCCGGATGAAAGCCTCATCACAGAACAGCCGATCCACGCTGCAGGTGGAGAAAGATGGCGGCATTCTGCGTAATTTCCGGAGCACTTCCAGTCCGCAGCCATCTTGGTGAAGGTGGAAGCCCTGGAGCTGGACAACAGAGCGGAGCACTTCCATTTTTGTCGTTTCTAGGCGACGGCGCGATTTAAAAAATAAAAAAATAAGAATCAAAGCGAAAAGAAACGGGAAAAACTGAGGGGGGGGGGGAGCAGATGGACTCTCTTCCCTAAAGCAACACACCAGGAAAGTTGATGGCAGTGCAGGTATGTCTACCAGCCTGCATTGAGTCAGCTGGGGTGGGGCTGGAGCAGCAGCAGGAAGCAGTTAGAAAGCCCCATATGCATTTTTTTTCTCTTTCGTTCACTGACGGCCACAGCTCCTTATCTTCACTGTTGGGTTATACTGCCCCCTACAGGAGTAGGACACTAGGCAGAAAAAAAAAACTTGACTACGCCTATGGGGCAGTCCCTGGGGGGTATACTCCCACTCTCGGCTATAGCCAGTTTTTTTCTGCCTAGGGACCTAGTTCCTTGCTGGGATCTCTGGTCCTGCCAATTGTTTTTTCCTTTTACATGGATTTTTTTATTTATTTTTTATATATCTTTGTTGAGGGTACAGAAGTTCCAAACGGGAGTCCATTCGCAAGGTAGGGGCATCCCTAAATCATGGGGGATTTTCTCGCATCTATCGACCTTCCTTCTCATGTCAATATGTGCCAGTCTCCAGTGCTTCCTCTGCTTTCCCTTGGGGGAGGAGCATAATCAGATTGCGGCGTTAACTTTTTGGTCTCGCCTCCACTCCTCAGGTCTTCACAAAAGTGTTGGCCCCGGTGCTGGCATTGTTGCGTTAGCGTGGGATCGTGGTACTGGGGTATCTGGATGATCTTCTGCGAGTGGAGTCTGACTGCTCTGATGGACAACTTGGAGATTACTCTGCGAACTGAGGGCGTTGGGTTGGATTCTGAACCTTCAGAAATCTGCTCTGGGTCTGTCCACCTATCTGGACTATCTGGGTCTGACCCTGGACTTGGCCTCAGCCAGACTGTTTCTTCCTCTGGAAAAACTCCAGAAATTGCAGGGGGCAATTCAGCTTCTGTTGACCAGCAGATGGTCATCCCTCTGAGCTTGCATACGGTCAGTGAGCCTGATGGTGTCTACTTTCGAGGCGGTTGTGTTTGCACAGTTCCATACGAGATCTCTGCAAAAAGATCCTGGTGAAATGGAACAGGAATCCTCAGTCTCTAGACAATCTAATCCCATTGAGCCAGGGTACGAGAGGGTCCCTGATCTTGTGGCTTTTGTCCTCCGGCACTTCGACAGCGAAATATGTGGTATTCACAAGGCCCTGGTTTTACCGGTTACAGAATCCTCATCTCTCCCTAATCCGGTTGACAGACGTATTGAAGTCTTATCCTGACACCTGTATACGGTAGTGGGATCTATTCTCAGGCCTGCCCTGACTACCATTCTAGGCTCTCAGACTGTTTGAACGGGTAAAGGCTCTGAAAGAGGCACTGACGGTAACCCCGTTACTGCCATCTGCCCTGGAACTCGCTGACCAATTATCGCAGACAATTAACCCGGACGTTCTTCCACTCATGGCCAGAGCGTCAGCGGTAAGTGTGCTTATCAGACGTGCGATCTGGCTGAAGTCCTTGTCAGCCGACCAGGCTTAAAAGAAGCTTTTGGCGGATCTTCCCTTTCAGGATGATTGCCTTTTTGGTTCCTCCTTGGATGACTTGATCAAGATGGTCACTGGGGGAAAGAGCACACTCCTTCCTCCCTCGACCAAGGGTATGTCTCCCTCGCGTAAGCGAGGTCCTTCCTTTACAGCCCAGAAGCGTCTTTTTCGTGCAACCGCATCGCGGAAAACCAGACAGAAAAGGATCCGGGAAATGGTGGGCTGGTAAGCCGAAATCCTCTGCCCCCAGCACCTCCAAGCAGACCCCTTCTGTCTGAAGGGGCGCCCCCACCTACTTTAGGGGTGGTGGGACGTCTGTTTCTTCCTGGATCCTTGGACCTCACTATTGCACAACAGGTAGGTCCACGAGGTAATTCAGTCTGGATACAAGATGGTTTCATTCCCGTCCACCAGACAGATTTTTTTTTTTTTCCCTCCAATCTTCATCTGTCCCCAGACTGCCTTGTGAGGCTGCAGGAAGCGATTCGGGATATGCTGTCACAAGGCGTAATTGTACCATTTCCTCGTCAAACGCTTTCGAGGGTTCTATTTGAACCTGTTTACCGTTCCACGGAAAGGAGGGCAAATTGCGTCCAATCTTGGACCTCAAAACTCTTAACCGCTTTGTGCGCGTCCAGAAATTTTGCATGGCGTCCCTGCGGTCAGTGGTGGTTGCATCAGGGGGACCTGCTGGTCTTGATCATTATCAAGGATGCCTATCTCCATGTCCCGATTTGTCAGGGTCATCGATTCCTCCGCTTTGCGGTGGGCAAAGGACCATTTTCAATTTGTGGCGTTACCGTTTGGTCTCACCTCTGCTCCGAGGGTCTTCACCAAGGTGTTAGCCCCTATCCTGGCTCTGCCATGACAGAGAGGAATAGTGATTCTGGGGTACCTGGAAGATCTTCCGAGCGGACATGTCTGTGACATTGGAATGGGATTTGGAGGTGACCATTCACACTCTGAAGCAGTTTGGTATCTCAACCTTCAGAAATCTGCCCTGGCTCCAACAATCTGACTGGAGTATCTACGGATGCTCCTAGATTCAGCTTCGGCAAAGGTATTTCTACCTCCTGTGAAGTTACAGAAGTTAAGGGAAGTGATTCTGTCGTTGTTGGCTTGCGACCTGGTGTCTCTCAGGTCATCTATGCAGGTGCTGGACCTGATGGTGTCCTCCTTCGAGGCTGTACCATATGTTCAGGCCCACATAAGACTTTTGCAACAGAGACCCTTGTCAAATGGGACAAAGATCCTCTATCCCAGGACAGTCCGATTCCTTTGAGTCGGAGATCTAAGGATTCCCTGTATTGGTGGCTCAGCTTTCTGAATCTTCTCCACGGGAAATCCTTCTTTCCAGTATTCTGGATGGTGGTGACAACAGATGCCTGTCTGACTGGGGGGGGGGGTGTGTGAGTGCTGGGCACCCTGAAGGTTCAAGGGACCTGAACTGAGAGCAATCAAGTTGAGCCTGTTCCACTGGACGGACAATCTCAAGGGGTGTTCTGTCCGAGTCTAGTCCGACAATGTCACGGCCGTAGCATATGTCAACCATCAAGGGGGCACCAGGAGTGCCCTGGCGGCTCTGGAGGTAGCCGAGATCCTGCGCTGGGCAGAGGACTACGTCCCAGCCCTATCTGCCGTGTAACTTCCCAGCGTTGACAATTGGCAGGCGGACTACCTGAGTCGTCAAACCCTGGATCAGGGAGAGTGGTCCCTGCATCCACAGGTGTTTCACCAGCTGTGTCTCCGGTGGAGGACCATGTATGTGGACCCGTTCGCCTCCAGACAAAACAGGAAAGTTTCAAAGTTTGTTGCTCGGTCCAGAGATCCTCTAGCAGATGCAGTAGACACCCTGGTGGCTCCCTGGAGCCAGTACGGGCTACTTCATGCGTTTCCTCCTGTGAAACTTTATCTCGCCTGCTACGCAGGTTCAAGTTGGAGGGGATTCCGGTAATTCTGGTGGCTCCCGATTGGCCCCCGGAGATCCTGGTACGCCGATGTGATTTGGCTGAAGGTCGCAGGTTCGTGGATCCTTCCTCTGCGGGAAGATCTATCTCAGGGTCTGCTTTTCCATCCTGCTTTAGTCGCTGGCTTTAACAGCTTGGCTGTGTAGAGCAAGGTGTTAAAGGACAGTGGTCTGTCCGATTTTTCTGTGATCCCAGCTTTTTATAGATTGGCAGAGGTTCAACAATCTTAAAGCTTGGTGCACACAGTGAGATTATCTGGCTGGTGAATGATTGTTTCCACCCCACCCCAACTGTACGATCTGGTATCTTATGAGAAAATGTTTGTCCCTTCCGATAATTTCGGATGGACTGTCATGATTGGCTCTCAAAAGTGTACGAATGATCCAATTTATTGTACAATCGCTTCCAAAGCGGTATTTTTCACCGTTTTTTACTTTATTCAAATTTTTAACTTTTTTTATTAGAAAAATCTTCTTATTTTAACGCAATTCAATTAATCCTTTTTTGCTTATTTTTGTATTTTCTTTCAGGTTTTAAAATTCCCCTCTGGTGAACATGGGAGCGGGTGTTAAATGTGTCATCACTGGAGCGAACATTAAAGGTTGGTTAAAAGTGAATTTTGTCCAAAAAGGCGTCAGTTATTGATAGACACTTAACATCTGGATTATCTAGTATGTCTGTGTTTTTTTTTTTTTTTTTTTTTTTTTTTTTTTTTTTGTGTTTAACAGCAGGGAAGGGTTTTAACCTCTGTTAGGATTGTATTAACATTTGTGTATCTGAGAAGATTTTCCCTCAACTCCTGTCAGGACATCAAAAATTTCTCCATGGGCACAGACAAACCTGTTTTAGTAGGAGGGGAAGGGTTAGATCTTTTGACAGTGTTTTTGATGGCTGCACCTTTCTATCATTGGAGACCTGCACCTCCTATTATGCGTGTATTCAAAGGGGCAAATTGTTGGGTAAAATCTCTATATAATGGGGTTACAAACTGAGCTAAAAACCTGACGACCATTTTTACATTTCAAAGAAGTGCTTGGAAACCATGACAATTCGTAATATAATCTTGCATGGAGGCGATTCAATCTGTAGAAGTCACTGGTCCTGATAAGGCTGCTCTTAGAGGAGGGTGCCTCTATCTGGGGTACACAGAACTAGAATCCGGGTAATAAAATATCATAAGGCGTGTCAAACCAATAAAGGCGTTACAGTGCCTTGAAAAAGTATTTATACCCCTTGCGATTTTTCCACATTTTGTCATGTTACAACCCAAAACGTAAATGTATACTATTGGGATTTTTTGTGATAGACCAACACAAAGTGGAACATAATTGTAAAGTGGAAGAAAAAGGATAAATGGTTTTCAACATTTTTTACAAATAAAATATCAGTAAAGTGTGGCATGCATTTGTATTCAGCCCCCTTTACTCGGATACCTAAACTAAAATCTAGTGGAACCAATTGCCTTTGGAAAGTCACCTAATTAGTAAATGGCATCCACATGTGTGTAACTTAATTTAAGGAACCAATGCAGCTGTTCTGTGAAGCCCTCAGTTTGTGGTGGTGTTGTGCAGTCTTTCACCGCTCCCAGATTGTTTACCAAGGCTACGGTTCTGGGTTTAAGGGCCCAACGTGTTCCAGTTGTGGGGTACCTGGATTACCTGCTTTTCAGAGAGCAACCAGCTTAGACCTTGACATCAAGGGGTTGATTTACTAAAAACTGGAGAGTATGCATGGTAGCCAATCCCCTTATAACTACAGATTGTTCAATTTAAGCTTTGAAAATAAATAAAAATAGAAACTGACTGGTTTCTATGTAGATCTGTGCCAGATTTTGCACACTTCAATTTTAGTAAATCAACCCACAAGTGTCCATCAGATGGTTCAGGTCCTGAAAAGGTTTGGTTGGGTTTTGAACCTTAAACTTGCTAGTATTTGGGCTTAATCCTAGACACCTCACAAGCAAAAGTGCTGCTTCTCCAGGAGACATGTCTGTTTCTTTACTCCCAGGTGGGGGTCTGAGGTCTGTGGAAAGCCTATTTTATTCATGTGTGCATGAGGGTGTTGGGGAAGATGGTAGCTGCCTTTAATGCAGTTTTGTATGCCCAGTTTCTCTTTTGGGCTCTACAAATCAACAATGTTGTCAGTATGGGACAAATGTCAGGAGTCCTTGGATCTTCCAATGCACCTGACTCCCAAGATCAGGTCGGACCTAAAATGGTGTAACATGCATATGCTGGATGCCAGAATTCCTCTCCTTCTGATGTCTTGGAAGGTGCTGACAACGGATGCCAGATTGGGGAAGGTGTTCTGTAGAGCCTTTCAGTTTGGGGAGCATAAGATGCTGATCAGCATCCTGGAGCAGTGGCATATATAAGTAATTAAGGAGCAACCAGAAATTGTGCCAGTCAGGACTTTATTGGCCAGAACTTCTTTAGGTTTAAGCCTTCTCAGCTGTACACATTCCTGGTATGGAAATTGGAATACATATTGTCTGAGTTGTCAACTACTAAATCCAAGGGAGTGGGCCCTTCACTGGGAGGAGTTTGCAGAGATTTATCTGCTGAGGGGGCTTTGGATGTTAATCCCTTAGTGTCCAGCTTCAACAACAACCTGGGTTTCTTTTTTCTTCTTTTTTCTTTTTTCTTTTTTCTTTTTTCTTTTTTCTTTTCCGGATCCTAAAGAGAGAAAAGGGGAGGCACCCAAGAAAAGATGTGCTGTTTGTGGCAGGAAATTATCTTCTAGTTGGAAGAAAACACTTTTGTCAAGATTGCATAGATCACCTGTTTAAAGGAGAAACTATGCCGTTGTTCAAAAACTTTCTTGATTCCATAAAAAAAAGAGATGACTCAAACATTGCAATAATTCAAAGCACCGGCACAAGATGCCTGCAGTGGAGGCCCCTTACCCAGTACCACAAGTGCTGGCCTCCAACACAGCACCTGCTACGGCCGTACCTAGTCTGGTAATTCTGGAACAAGGTGCATTAGAAGAAATGCAAGACAGCGAAGAGTCAGAATCTGAACTAGAAGATGGGGAACTTCAACACAAAAAAACAAAGGTTGTTTCCTTTAGCAGAAACTAAGGAGCTTCTGAAAGCCATCTATGACACTTTAGAGCTAGATGAGGGGGGAGCAGAACAAAGTATTGTTGGTACATGATCGATTGTACGCAGGGCTACAAAGAAAACCAGCAAGGACCTTCCCCATTCACTCTTCTCTGACACAATCCTTCAGGAGTGGAAAGGAGCCAGAGAAAAGAGTATTCCTCCCCAGCAACCTGAAGCGGCGATTTTTCCTTTTAAGGAGGAAGATACTGCAATTTTGGATAAATGCCCCAAAATTGATGCTTAACTATCCAAAATATCAAAGTCTGAGTTATCTTTTTAAGATGCAGGATCCCTTAAGGATCCAATGGGTAGAAAAACAGAAGGGTATCTTAAAAGCGCCTGGGAAGCCTGCGCTGCAAATTTCAAACCCGCTCTAGCCCCCATTTGTGTAGCCCGTACAGTGAACCTATGACTTAAACTACTTTGCTCCCTCCTAGAAGGGAATACAGAAAAATAAGACATTTTAGATGCTCTTCCTACCCTAAATAAGGCAGTAGCATACATTGCCGACGCCTCAACCGAAGCAGTGCGGTTCACTGCCAGGTCCACAGCCCTCATAAATGAGGCAAGGAGAGCAGTCTGGTTAAAATCCTGGAATGCAGATCCTGCCTCAAAGTCCAGACTCTGTGCCCTACCCTTCTCCGGGGAGTTCCTTTTTGGCAAGGAACTCAATTCGGTCTTTGAGAGTTCGGCCAACAAGACAAAGGGATTCCTCATCTCTAGAAAACTGCAAGGGGGGGGAGGAGGAATTTTCGTGCCTTCAAGAGGCAACAAAGGTTAGACCAAGACAAATTAGACCAGAAGAGGGGATTGAACTACAAGAGGGGGAAAGGAAGAGGGGAGGTTTCCTCTTGAAACCCTCCCAGCCAAAACAAAAGCCTGAATGACTCAGGTGGCTGGGTGGGAGGATGACTGGGGTCCTTCTTCCCACAGTGGCACACAATCTCCAAAAACTAGTTTTATTCTTGATCTAGTAAAATCAGGATACAGAATAGAATCGATTGGCAAACCCCAAACAAAATTCATGGCAACAAACCTGCCCAGAGACAAAAAGAAGGCAAGGGCCATGTCTGCCCTTCAGGAGATGTTGGATCAAAAAGCAATCACTTGCATCTCTCCAAGCCAGAGACAGGGAGGGTTTTACACTCGCATCTTTCTCAGCTGTCAGGCAAGTACTGTCTTCTCCTGAATCAGAATAATTTCAACACATGTGAAATACAAGATTCAAAGTGGAATCAATTTTTTTCAACCAGAGGAGCCATCTCGGGGGTTCTGTGGGCTCCACTTCCCATGAGGCATCTGCACGCTTTAATGCGATCAGTCTGGAATGGGCAGAAGGAATCGCTTTCACTGATGGTGGAAATTCCTCCAGGAGTGAAGGCCTCAATCCAGTGGTGGTTAAGACAAGAGAACCTCAGTGGGACGCCTGTGGTCACAGCAAAATCCGGTCATAATCGCGATGGATGCAAGTGGAAGAGGTTAGGGAGCTCATATGAACGAGTAAATGGTCCAAGGCAGATGGGACAGTTGGTGGACCAGCCACTCATCCAACACCAAGGAGCTTAGTGCAGTAATGGAAGCTATGTTGTCCTTCAGCCCAACCATAAAAGGCATGTGGAAATAGTCTCCAACAACATCACAGCAGTCCGCTACATAAGCAATCAAGGACAGCAAGTCTTATAAGCATTGTGGAAGAGATCTTGATGTGGGCAGGGAAAATTCTGATGTCCTTAGTGACTGCACCTAAAGGGAGAACAAAACACCCTAGCAGATTTTCTAAGCAGGGAGGTATTGAATGAAACAGAATGATCCCTGAACCAGACAGTATTCAGTCATATCAATCACAGCAAGATGAGGAAATCTCCAAATCTGTTTGCCATGAGAAAGAACAGAAAAGTGTAAAGTGTAAAAATTTGTTTCTTTGCAAAGAGACCCACTCAGTTTGGGGCTGGACACCCAATCTCTGCTTTGTTAAACAGGACTGGCGCATTAGCCCTTATCCCCTAGATCCTCAAAGATTTGTTTCTGATCAGCAAGAGTGATATTCATAGCATCCTAGTGGCCGAAAGGGCTTGGTTCACAGGGTTACTAAAATCACTACTCCAAGAAGCTGCTTTCCTAGTAACCCTCGACCTAAAGGAAACTATCCTTCATGTCCCGATTCATCCCAGCCATCAAGCTTTTAAGATTTGCAATCAAGGAGGGGAGGACACTCAGTATTAAGCTCTCCTGTTCAGCATTTCATCAGCCCCGTGTATATTTCCAAGATTATACCGGAAGTCATGCAAGAGCTCAGATTGAGGGGGTCTAGATCGTGGATGTCTTCTTTTAGTCTATGGTCAGACTCGAGGTTCTCGCAGGCTTACAAATGACCGAACATTTCCTCACCCAGCTGAGGTGACAAATCAATTCAGAAAAGTCAAACCGAATTCCCTCTTAAAAGGCTACGTTCCTGGGCTACATAATCGACGCTACTGCACAAAAGATCATCCTACCAGAGGACAAGATAGCCAAACTGATCAATGTGGCAGAACAATTGAGCATCTCAAATCAAGGGAAACAAGGAGTCCTAATGTCCTTTTTTGGGGCTCATGTCGGCCTCAATCCCGGCAGTACAATAGGGCCAGTTACACATGGAAGCACTACAGTGCCACCTTTTTTAAACTGGGACAGAAATGTGAAATCATTGGGAAAAAATATTCCCATTCCCAAGTCTTCAGGAGGCCATTGGCATGGGGGATAAAGGACAACCTGGAGAAAAAGCAGACTTTGGCTCCTGCCAATTCAAGTTCGAGTTACCACAGATGTGAGTGCTACTGGATGGGGGACTCGTATAGGGCAACAGGCCAGACAAAACCTGGGAACCAGAGATGCCAAAAGTCTCAGACTTTTAAAGGATCTGCCGGCGGTGCTAAAAGCGCTACCTGCCTTCCAGGAGTCAATAGCGGGAAAGCATGTACAGATACTTTCAGACAATGTTACTACAGTGGCATATATCAACCGCCAAGGGGGCACCAGATCCAGACCCCTTATGAGAACAGCACACCACCTTCTCCCGTGTGCGGAAGTTCACTTACTATCGCTGACAGAGGTACACATCAAGGGTACGTACAACACCCTAGCGGATCTCATGGGCTGAAGACAGCTGGACCCAACAGAATAGGAACCGAACCACAGAATTTTTTTATTTTATACTTCCTCAGAGTGGGGCCTTCCGGAGGTTGAACTTTTTTGCCACAGCAAAAAAGGGACAAGGTAGTTATCCTAAAAAGAGGTAGACTCCCTAGGGCTCCCGTGGAGGCTTAAGCTAGGGTATGCCTTTCCTCCTGTACAACTTCTTAGGACAATCAGGAAGATTCGTATAGAGAAGGTAAGGGTGTTCCTACTAGCACCCTTTTGGCCAAAGATCTCGGTTTACGGCACTAGAAAAAAAAAATTGGCGGCAGAAGACCCTTGGCCTTTAGCGAACCAAGACTAACCTGCTGCAGTCGGGTGCGTGCCACCTACAACTTCAAACTTTGAAATTGACAGCGTGCATCTAGAACGGTGCATTTTACTGAATGGGGCTCTCTGCTAAAGTGGTGGAGATGCTCCTATATAAAACAGAAAACCAATAATGAGGAAGATATAAGGGAAGGTCTGGGAAAGTATGCAGAAAATATGCTACCCAAAAGACGTGCAAGGCTCGGGCACGATGTGGATTTTCTTCTCGAAGGGGCAGAAGCTGGCTTAGCGGTAAGCACGCTCAAAGTGCACACTGTTGCTTTCAGTCTTTCTGGATACACAGCTTAGCGGGAACGCTCTTAACTGTCCTTCAAGTCAGCCTGAGAATCTCCTCGCGTGTAAGCATTGAGGTAGCCCCATAGAACCTTTTCCTGGTGCTCAGAGCTCTAACTCAAGCCCCTTTTGAGCCACTCTCGGACACTTTGTTGAAATACCTGACAAAAAAGTAGCCCTATTCACTGCCATCACATCAGCTAGATGTGTAAGCGAACTTCAGGCCCTTCCTATAAAGGAACATTTTTTTTTTCACAATCTTTTCAGAAAACTAGTTCTCAGGACAGAAATTTGTTCCTCCCCAAAGTTGCTTTCCACCGGACACGAGAGGTCATATTACCATCCTTCTGCCAGTAGCCATCCAATCAAGAGGAGGCAGTGTTCTCAACTTTGGACGTTAGTGCGTCCTCCCAGTATCTGAAGCCACTAAACCCTTTTAGGAAAGCTCCAAAATCTTTTTGCTTTTTGTTTGGGGGCATTTACAAAGGAAAACCAGCATCCAAAAATTCCATAGATCGATGGATCGGCATGGTGATAAAAGCAGCTTATGCTGTTCAAAACCAAGTCAGTTGACCAAACCTGAAAGCTCTCCACGGGCTCAATTGCAACTTCCTGGGCACAGAAAGCTGGGGCCTCTATCGAGCAAATCTGCAGAGCAGCAATCTGGTCCAGTGATTCCACCTTTTTGTGAAGCACTAAAGGATTGATTTGGTCTCTGCCCAAGATCTGAACTTTTAGTCAAAAGGTCCTGCAGGTGGTAGTCCCACCCTAGGTATGAATCTGGGGTCTCATGTGACTGTTCTGGAGGATGACTGGGGAAAGCTAGAGTTATTACCTCATGAATCCTCCAGGACAGTAGACCCCCCCCCCCCCCACCCTTACTAATGGGAGATATCAAGTTCCATATATCAGAATGTTAGTATTTGGCAGCAAGGCAATCTTTGTTCAACTGAAGGGGCAGCCTAGGGTGGCCTTTTAAACTTGTGTTTCCTGCAGGAGGTGGAGCCTATCTTTCTCATCTGACCATCCTGGAGGATTCCCTGGAAAATAAGCTATTTTAATAACTAGCTTTCTTGGTCTATGCCTTTTTTTCTTTTTACTGCAGCTTCTTCTTGCCTGTTCACAGAATAAAGGTGGAGGACATTCCAATGATTCTGATAGCATCTGTTTGGCCAAGAAGAACTTTGCATGCGGACACTTTTTAAATCTTTTAGATAGACAGGCCCTTGAATCTTGATCTGGAATCTTTCATCCTGCTTTATGGTCCCTGGCTTTGATGGTATAGGCTTTGAAGCCCAAGTTCTGAGGGATAGGGGTGTTTTTTTTTATTTTTTTTGTCCCAATAAATCGTCTTCAAGTGATTGTAAACGATCACCTTGTAAAACAACCCATTCAGTTTAAAATGGAAATTAAAGGCAAAACATTTTTGTACAGATATAAAAACTTTTTTTTTTTTTTCCCTTCCCTTTTTGAGAAGTGATCACATTCCCTCTGTTCTTGGCTGCATAAAAGCTGGTGGGAGGAAAATCGGCAGCACACTGAGCTTCCCAGTGAATGGTTGTGGAGTGGGGTTGTGTCTGGACAAGTCTGATCAATGGAAGGGAGCACACCAAGTTCCCAGCATAGCTAAAGAACTGACCACGGTGTGCTCTTCTGCTGAGTGTAGTCAATTTTTAATAAGAAAGCAAGGGGAATAGAATGAACACCAGGGGGGATTTCACACAAAGGAAGCAATGCAAGGAACAGGATACTCTCTCATACAAGTACAGCAGGCACATATCAGGAATATAAAGTGTTGGGGTAACAAATGCTTTTAAGGCAAAGTCAGCCTCCAGAAAGGTATACCATTGTACATGGAAAGCTTATTTTGCCTGGTGTGAAGCTCGGGTGTTTCAACTGATAGTATAGCATGGGGTGAATTTTGGCTTTCTCTAGTTTGGCGTGGAGATGTCTCTGGCCCAAAGTGCCATCAAGGGGCAGTTTGCAGCCATGGCCATCTTGTTTTAGAGAACTATCGGGTCTTGTTCCCACTATTTTTTTTTTTTATTTATTTTTTTTTCTTTCTCTTCATGAGACCTCCATTTTAGGACTTTGTGTTACCATCTTTTTTGTTCGCAGTTTTATTGAAATTTCACAAGTATACAGGTCATAAACAAAGTGATTTCAACAATCATGTAATGTACAGTCCGGTCCATAAATATTGGGACATCTACACAATTCTAATCTTTTTGGCTCTATACACCACTACAATGGATTTGAAATGAAACAAACAAGATGTGCTTTAACTGCAGACTGTCAGCTTTAATTTGAGGGTATTTACATCCAAATCAGGTGAAAGGTGTAAGAATTACAACAGTTTGTATATGTGCCTCCCACTTTTTAAGGGACCAAAAGTAATGGGACAATTGGCTGCTCAGCTGTTCAATGGCCAGGTGTGTGTTATTCCCTCATTATCCCATTTAAAAGGAGAAGCAGATAAAAGGTCCAGAGTTCATTTCAAGTGTGCTATTTGCATTTGGAATCTGTTGCTGTCAACTCTCAATATGAGATCCAAAGAGCTGTCACTATCAGTGAAGCAAGCCGTCATTAGGCTGAAAACAAAACAAACCCATCAGAGATAGCAAAAACATTAGGTGTGGCCAAATCAACTGTTTGGAACATCCTTAAAAAGAGAGAACGCACCGGTGAACTCAGCAACACCAAAAGACCCGGAAGACCACAGAAAACAACTGTGGGGGGGGGGGGGGGTGACCGAAGAATTCTTTCCCTGGTGAAGAACCCTTCACAACAGTTGGCCTGATCAAGAACACTCTCCAGGAGGTAGGTGTATGTGTGTCAAATTCAACAATGAAGAGAAGACTTCACCAGTGTAAATAGAGGGTTCACCACAAGATGTAAACCATTGGTGAGCCTCAAAAACAGGAAGGCCAGATTAGAGTTTGCCAAACAACATCTAAAAAAGCCTTCACAGTTCTGGAACAACATCCTATGGACAGATGAGACCAAGATCAACTTGTACCAGAGTGATGGGAAGAAAAGAGTATGGAGAAGGAAAGGAACTGCTCATAATCCAAAGCATACCACCTCATCAGTGAAGCGTGGTGGTGGTGGTGTCATGGCGTGGGCATGTATGGCTGCCAATGGAATTGGTTCTCTTGTATTTATTGATGATGTGACTGCTGACAAAAGCAGCAGGATGAATTCTGAAGTGTTTCGGGCAATATCTGCTCATATTCAGCCAAATGCTTCAGAACTCATTGGACGGCGCTTCACAGTGCAGATGGACAATGACCCCAACCATACTGCGAAAGCAACCAAATAGTTTTTTAAAGGAAAGAGGTGGAATGTAATGCAATGGCCAAGTCAATCACCTGACCTGAATCCGATTTGAGCATGCATTTCACTTGCTGAAGGGAAAATGCCCCAAGAGCAAGTAGCAACTGAAGACAGTTGCAGTAGAGGCCTGGCAGAGCATCACCAGGGATGAAATCCAGCGTCTGGTGATGTCTATATGCGTTCCAGACTTCAGGCTGTAATTGACTGCAAAGGATTTGCAACCAAGTATTAAAAAGTGAAAGTTTGATTTATGATTGTTAATCTGTCCCATTACTTTTGGTCCCTTAAAAAGTGGGAGGCACATATACAAACTGTTGTAATTCCTACACCATTCACCTGATTTGAATGTAAATACCCTCAAATTAAAGCTGAAAGTCTACAGTTAAAGCACATCTTTGTTTCATTTCAAATCCATTGTGGTGGTGTATAGAGCCAAAAAGATTAGAATTGTGTCGATGTCCCAATATTTATGGACCTGACCTTGTATAACAACGGAATGAAACGGGCACCTTTTTTTTAAAACGGGGCAACTAGTAGTAGGACAACAAAAGGAACTCAACACATTGGAAACACATCCGGCTGGCCACATAACTGTGGTGTGTACATGGGTGAGTGCATAGAACGAGATGGATGAGGGGGGTGGTACTGTCGGCAAAAGCCAGCAGGTCAACTAAGGGTAGCGTACGGGTGAGGGCGTGGGTCGAACCATCCGCACCCCATTTGGGAACAAACTGTGTCGATTTGGGTGTCCCATCATCCCCTCCCCCCTTCCACCCCACGTTTTACCCCCCCATCTCCATATCTGTGTATTAAGGTTGTACATCATGGATGTGTTACTGTCTTTTTTGTCCTAATCAGAAGCATCTTAAAGAAATGTCACTCTTCGGATGAGGCTTGAGCTATTCAGTTTTATCTGAAGTTTACAGCATTGTTTTGTCAGCCTGTTTTTGAGTCCCTGTTTGTTCTGCCTCATATTCCTTGCAAGGGACATGCTGCTTCTTGACTCAAGATCTCTAGGTTGATTTGTCGGCTCATTTCTCAGCCCTTTGGTATTAAAGGTAAAGTTCCTCATTTCCTGGTCAGGACCCATTCCTCGAGGAGTATCAGTGCTTCCTGGATGATTCAGTATCAAGCTTTTGTTTATTGTTTGTAAAGCTGCTACCTGGTCTTTTCACAAGTTTTTTCACAAGATGTTCATGCCTCCTGCAGATGCCAGTTTTTGGCAGAAAGTCTTGCAGATGGCTTTGTAGCGGGTTCTTCCACCCCCCCCCCCCCCCAATTTTTTTTTTGGGCGTTTTGGGTTGCTCCAAAGCACTGAACAAGAGTGGTGGGCAACACACAAGTAGTCAGAAATATGAAGAATCCTGTGTTTTGTGACGTACGATTTTAAGAAATTGGAAGTTAAAGTGGAACCTCACTCTATCAATCTACATGGACTATTTCTAATCCTTATGCTGCTAGCATTAATAAATAGATAGGAATGCATATCCTATTTACTTGTTACACTTTTTTTTTATGCATTTCTCATTACTTCCTGGTTTCCATACCTCGGCACATGATGTCACATCCCAGGAGTCTTGAGTAGGGGAGGGAGGGTGCTCAGCCAATGCCTGAGACAGATTCAAGGAAGTAAATGATACATGAATCATCTGCCCTTACTCAAGATGGCCACGGCCAGAAATGCCAGGGTGCATTTATCAAAATTATTTCTCAGCAAATAATGGATGGAGACATGGATGAATGGGGGAGTTTGTTTTAAATACTAAAAATGAATGAAATGGCGTTTTTGGTTTGTGGTGCAGTTCTACTTTAACATCCAATTCTTGTAGTACAGAACTCTGTGATCTCCACCTTCACTTTCTGTATTCCCATTGGCTTGCTACAAATGTGAGGCTTAGCCGAGCTGGGAGGGGTTATGCCCCGACAGTGGATCATGTATGGGTGTTTGTTTTTTGCTTCAATCAATTCACCTGAAGATGGCAGCATAACTCAAGTAGTCATGTGTCCTTTCTCTCAGTTCAGGTTTCTTTTTAGGGTAAAAGAAGTGTTTACTTTTTCAGATGACGGGTCTTTTTATTGTCACAGCAGGTGGATTAGCTATTTTAGGTGGGCATATCCTGCTGATGTGTCTAACTTTTTTTTGTCTGCAAATACTAAATGGTGACTGTCTGTATATGTATGTTTTGGAGACTGGTCATTCCCCATAATTGTCCAAGAAATGCAAATTCGCATAAGGCTCCATGTACACGGGACGTTGTTAAAAGTCCCTTTGAATGCTGGAATTTTTAGGACGTTTGAAACGTCCGTTCGGTCGCGTTTGTACCAGCGTTTAGCGGCGTTTGCGGGCGTTTGCGTTTAGAAGCGTTCCTAGAGGTCAAATAAAATTTTTCCCCTTTAAAATGGAAAAACGCGAACGCTAAACGCGGGTCATCGCGTTCGGACGCGTTTGTGCGTTTGAAACGCCGGGAAACACACGTTCGAACGCAAATAATTGCGTTCTAAAAACAGTCCCTGAACACAACTGCCTGCAAATGACTGTAAACGACCTTGTGTACATGGACAGATAAGATAAAATGTAGGTGGGTTCAGGAGCTTCTGAAAAAAAACGCCCAACTGCTCCTAAACGGCCATTTCCAGCGTTCCGTGTACATGGAGCCTTAGGTGAAAGTGTCTGTGTCTATGGTGCAGGGGGATGCAATCCCCAGACAGAAAGGGTGATATATTGGTCATTACTGTCACTGCAACAATGATCAAGATCATTTTCTTCTGGCAATACACTACAAAGTAAAAGTAATCCTAGGGGCTGCAGAGCTGCTGGATTGCTTTTACAGGCGTCTGAAGGGGGTCCCACTGCCTTTACTGGGCGCTCCTGTGCAATTGGGGAGCCCGGTAAGGATGCAACCAGCAACACCTGCTTCCTGGGACACAGTTGAAAGGAACTGATGTTGTTCCTCCCACTGTGTGTTGTCAGAAACCAGTAGTGAGGAGGATTCTGTCACTTCCAGTTTCTGTCACATGTAAACAAGTCGTTACTGGCTTCAACAAAAATCTGATCAAACAGATCTCGGCTTGAGCAGATGTTTTGGAGGTTAAAGGAGAGATATATGGGGTATAACAGACCCCAGATCTCTCCATAATGAGGACCTGTCATGGTTTAGACAGACATTAGATTGTTCCCAAATCCAACCGTATCAGCTTACCAATTTGTCTTTAGGCCCTTTTTTAAAAAAAAAAAAAAAAAAAAAAATTTAAAATACTGAGTTAACAGCCACCCAAAATGAAATGTTTTCAGGACGGTCATGTAATCTATGAAGCTGATGTGTAATTTTATTTATTTTTAGCCCTTGGCCGTGCTATTCACTCCCTCTCAAGAATCGGAGAAGAGCTATATTTTGAGTCTTTGGATGATGGGGTAAGAAGTGCATACATTTTGAAAAGTATTCAACACTCTTGTTCCTCATAAAATCCTTGGGAGCCATGTATGTCTTTCATTAATGTGTGAATGTTGCACCTGCTTTGTAGCACGAGTACAGTTCTTGCATACACATTAGTCACTCTGTCACTTAAATTGATGTTTCAACAGAAGTTACCTGTAAAAGCTTCCTGAAGCTTTGAATTCTGCTTTAAGAGGTAAATTGTCTCACAAAGTTTGTTTGGCAACTGCTATTTCAGGAGTTGGTCTCCTATGTCCCCATTTGCGCTCAGTCATTCAATACTGTGCCCTGTAGTGCTATAGGGGTCGGTGGGAGGAACCACTGAGTGTAAGGGGCCATTGAAATGAATGGAATTTTGCTTGTTGGGCGTTTTGAGACTTTAGGTATGAGCGTTTTACGAGCTGAAAAATACTCAGGTGTGAACAGGGCCTAAGGAAGCTTAATACTTTTAACTTGCTAAATGAATTTACCACCACTTATGAAAATTATTTTTATTCTGTCATCAGCTCTGCTTGCGTTCAGTCAACTCATCAAGATCGGCTTATGCCTGCTTCAATTTTACACCACTCTTCTTCCACAGTTTTGAGGTCACTGGGGGATCCTGCCACTGCAAGATCTACATGAAGGTAATCATTGTCCAAAAAACTTTACATTCAGCAAGTGTTAATTGCTTACACTCTGTTTTGGGCCATGTATATACACATTCACTAGCATATAGTGCGTATACTCTGTAGGGAGTAACATGAAGGAGTTTGCATACGCCTCAGAAACCCCTTTTTTCCCTATCGTCCCTCGACAGACACAGCCTGCTGCCCCCTGCAGGAATAGTCTAGGCAGTACAAAAATTTCACATGTAAATGCCCACGGGGCTGTCCCCGCAGGCATAACCCACCCATACTCAGCTCAGCAAACCAGTTTTTCTGCCTAGAGAAGGAGTAGGACCTAGGTTTCCTGCTGGGACTCCGGTCTCAGTTTTTTTTTATTCTTTTCAGAATATTTTATTTTATTTCTCTTTACTCGATTGCTAGCTAGTGTCAGGGGGATTCTCCTGGTGATCTAAAAGCAATGCCGACTGGGGCTTCACACTGGAAAATCTAGATCCTTACGGTCCCCCCCAGCCTGGCCTAGCAGATTATAGTCCTGCACTAGCCTCGCCACGACAGTGCACATTTCCAGATGGGGACGAGCCTGCGAGCGATTGCCTCGCTGGGACGCGACGACCTGGAACGCCCTGAGTCGCAGCGTACCCCTCAGCTGGCAGCACCCCCACTTCGGGTGGGAGGAGGTCTGCCCGGTGCGGAGCCCACCCGGTCCATGGTATGGTGAGTAAATGTGGCCCCTTCCCCATTGTGGCCTTGGGGGGGATGTAGGCCTACTACTGGAGATGATAGGACCTGTACCTCCTAAAAGATTCCCCTGGCCTGCCTGGTACCCGGCCTTCGTGCCTGTCTCCCTCTCTCGCAGGGGCTATGTGACTAGGGGCACCTGTCTCCTTGAGGGGGTAGAATCATACCTTGTGGATTGCTGGGTCTTGTTGTGGATCCATAAGTGTGGGCATCTTAAGTGGACAGTGTACAGTTTTTCCCCATTGACTTGTATGGGGCAGCCATTTTCCCATTTTCCCTATTGTACTGTATTGGCAACCTTTTTTGTGTGGTCCTCTGTACTGCACTAAGCAGCGTGACCTTTTACATCCAGGCTTGATCACTTCCTGTGCTTCTGCTTCATGCTGCTAGCTGAGGTCATTTCCTGTCTCTCCTACATGTGCTGAGGATGATCAGGAGGGTTTTCTCTGGTGGTGATACAGTACTGGGGTCTTTGCGGGCATATCCCTGCACACTCTGCTGTTAGTGTATTTTAAAGGGGGACTCTGCAGACCGCTGCGATCAGTGCTTTTAAAGCGACAGTATTCTGTTTTTTGGTAACTTTTTAATTACAGAGTCCCAGGTTGTGAATTCACCCTCAGACCCACTCTGTGCGACTCCCGGACAGTCCGAACCGCAGTCGCTGGCCACAATTTCAGCAGCTCTGGAAAGCCTGGCAACCAAAGTTGATTTGTCATGAAAAAGGTTAAAAGCCGAAAACGGCCGATGCTTTCTCCATCTTTGGTGGTGTCCTCTGATTCAGAGGCTGATGTGGTTGCCCCGGACACCACCCTACCTGAAGGGTCGCTGTCCTCGCAGTCGGATGGTGAAGAGGACCTGTCTTCAGCTGCAGCGCGGGAACGCGCTTTGGTGGAAGCCCTAAATATTTCAGTGTGGGAAACGTTAAAATTGGCTGATGAGCCCACGCCGGCAGGGACGTCGGTGGCTTTTGGCTCCTGCAAGACTGCAAAGTCTGGCAAGGTTTTCCCTTGTCCTGACACCTTTCATGATATTGTGAATGACCAATGGCGGCGCATTAAGCACGTGCTAGTGGTGCCAAAATGCTTTAAACGCCGGTATCCTTTTGCTGATACGGTTTCCAACCGTTGGAAGGTTCCATCTAAAGTTGACCACCCTGTTTCCAGATTGACTGACTAAATCTCCTATTGTGTCTCTGGAAGATTCCCTGGTTTTTACAGATCCGGTGGACAGGCGGGTGGAATCCCTTTCCCGAAGACACGCCAATCCAGAGCTGCAGACAAATCCTCGTCTGCATGAAGGGGTGCCCTCACCCGATTATGGGGTGGGGGGACGTCTTGGTTTCTTTCTGGAACCATAGACTTCCTTGTTTCAGGACAAATAGGTTCACAAACTGATCCGATCAGGGTACAAGATCGAATTCCGGTCTCGACCGTCGGACAGATTCTTCCTGTCCAGTCTGCGCCTATCTCAGACAGTTTAAAGGATCTCCGAGGGGTGGTACAAGATCTGCTGTCGCAAAGGGGGGATTGTGACCGTTCCCTCTCTGGAACGTTTTAAAGGGTTTTATTCAAACCTGTTTACTTTGACCCGGAAGGAAGGCAAAGTGCGTCCAATCCCAGATCTTAAGGCTTTGAACCGCTTTGTGCGGTATAGAGGTTTCGAATGGAGTCCATTCGTACGGTAGTGGCGTCCCTACACCAGGGAGACTTTTTGGCCTCCATAGATATCAAGGACGCATATTTACACATCCCTATCTATGCTGGGCACCAGCGTTTTCTCCACTTCACTATAGGAGAGGAGTTTTGTCAATTTGTGGCGTTACCCTTTGGTCTCGCCTCCACCCCCAGGGTCTTTACTAAGGTGCTGGAGCCGGTGTTGGCATTACTGTGCCAACTGGGGATTTCGGTACTGGGGTACCTGGACGATCTCCTATTAAGGGTGGACTCACTCAGCCCTGTTGGTAGACTTGACTGTCACTGTCCGAACACTGCAAGAGTTCGGTTGGAACATCAATTTAAAAAAATCTGCCCTGATATCTTCAATGAGACTGGATTATCTGGGCCTGACTCTGGACTCCGCTTTGGTGAGGGTCTTTCTTCCCCTGGACAAGTTGCAAAAATTGTAGTGGATGATCCGATTGTTGGCAAACAATCTGTCCTCTCTGCGGACTTGCATGCGGGCCTTGGGTCTGATGGTACCAACCTTTTGAGGCAGTTCCGTTTGCTCAGTTTCACACGAGACCCTTGCAAAAGGAGATTCTCGTAAAATGGAACAAGGATCCAAAATCCTTGGATACTTTGATTCGGTTGAGTCGCAACACAGTCTGCTCTTCTGTGGTGGCTTCACTCGTCAGCACTTCGTCAAGGCAAGTCCTTCCTGCTATTGCATTGGACGGTGGTTACCATGGACGCCAGCCTGTCTGGCCGGGGGGGGAGTGCTGGGGAAACTCTGTGCCCAGGGATCCTGAACAGTGGAAGAGTCCAAGCTGCCGATATAAATAGCTTGGAGCTCAGAGCGATAAAGCTTTGCCGAAGTCATTGAACGGCTCGTCTGCAAGGTTGCCCGGTCTGGATTCAATGGGACAATGGCACTTCTGTGGTGTACATCAATCATCAACTGGGCACCAAGAGTGTCTTGGCGTTCCGGAAGGTGGCTGAGATTCTGGATTGGGTGGAGAAGTTTGTCCCACCTCTTTTTGCTGTGCACATCCCAGGGGTGGAGAACTGGCAGACCTGATTCGTCCGGTGTTGGATCAGGAGTGGTCCCTGCACCCGGAGGGGTTTCACCTCCTGTGTCCGGTGGGGGACACCCGATGTTAACCGGTTTGCTTCTCGACTCAACAAGAAGGTTCAGAGGTTTTTTTGCCAGGTCAAGGGATCCTCTGGCCGATGCCACAGAGGCACTGGTGGCTCCTTGGGGTCAGTTTTGGCTGATCTATGCGTTCCCTCCGCTGAAACTCCTGCCAAAGCTGCTGCGCAGAATAGAGGCGGAAGGGATTCCGGTCATTCTAGTGGCCCCAGACTGGCCTTGCTGGTCTTGGTACGCCGATGCTCCTTGGAGGTTTCCTCTCAGGGAAGATCTGCTGTCTCGAGGGCCGATCTTCCATCCTGTTTTACAGTCGCTGGCTTTAACGGCATGGCTGTTGAAAGCCAGGTATTGAAGGATAGAGGTCTTTCTGACTCTGTGATTCCTACACTGTTGAAGGCCAGGAAGTCTACTTCCAGGAAGATCTATCATCGTACGTGAAAATTGTACATTTCATGGTGTGAAATCGTTGAAAGCGCACCGACGCTTGTTTTCAGGTAGCTAGAGTTTTGACTTTTCTTCAAAAAGGGGTTGAACAGCGTTTGGCTTTGGGTATTATCAAAGGCCAAGTGTCATCTTTGGCTGTGTTTTTCCAACGTCCTTTAGCTGCGCATTACCTGATTCGCACTTTTATTCAGGGGGTGCGTCATGGCGCCTCCGAGGCGATCCCTGTTTCCTCCCTGGGTTCTGAATTTGGTGTTTATTGATTCTTCAAAAACCTCCTTTTGAGATTCCCCTGCTTACATTATCTCAGAAGGTTGCCTTTTTGGTGGCTATCACTTCTGCCTGCAGGGTGTCTGAACTGGTGGCATTGTCTTGCCGTTCACCTTTCTCTGGTGGTCCACAGAGATAAAGTGGTACTTCGACCTAATTAGTCGTTTCTTCCTAAGGTGGTTTCTGATTTCCATTTGAATAAAGACATTGTGCTGCCTTCACTCTGTCCTACGCCCTAGCATCCCAAGGAAATTGGTTTGCAATCTTTGGATGTGGTTTGGGCAATTTAAGAATCTTTCAGGAAATCACACTTTGTCCTTACCGAAGGACCTCAACGGATTGGCTGCGTCTGCTGTGACCAAATCCAGTTGGATGAAGCTCATCATTCAGGCTTATTCACTGAAGGGTCAGGTTCCTCCTTTCCCGGTGAAGGCGCATTCTACGAGAGCGCTGAGTGCCTTTTAGGCACTTCGCCATCAGGCGTCAGTGATGCACGTTTGCAAGGCGACAACTTGGTTGTCAGTGCACACATTTACAAAATTCTACAAGGTAGATGTGTTGGCATTGGCATCTTCGGATGCTTCTTTTTGGCCGCAAGGTTTTGCAGGCTGCTGTTTCTTAAAACTTTTTTTTTTTTTTTTTTTTTTTTTCTAGGTGAGCTCCAGTTGTTCCTGGTTGAGCTCCTTGTTACCTGGTTGGCTACGTTTTAGCCTTTGGGGAATTGCGTTCTTCTTTGCGTTTTTTTTGTTTTTGTCACTCCTCATGAAAATACTGCTTTGGGACATCCCAATGACTAAGAAGATATGAAGCTGCGACGCAGCACCCGCCCCTCTAATTATGAGTGGAATTGGGTTGTTGTCTAAACACTGCTTGCAACGGAACTGAGAGCTGTAGCAGAGTGTGGGGGGTTATGCCTGCAGAGACCGCTCTATAGGCGTGGTGAAAGCTTTTTCCTGCCTAGTGTCCTGTTCCTGAAGGGAGAAGCATAACCCAATGGCTAAGAAGATATGAAGCTGCGTCTGTCAATGAACTTTAGAGAAAAGGATTTTACGGTAAGTCAAAAAATTTTTTTTTAAGCTGAACTATTGTCAAAAACATTATACTTGTTAGTAGCTTTTATTTTAAGTCCCTCCCCCCCCTGTTTTTCCTTGTGACAGTCAGTGGTTAGTGTCTTCCGCTCCTTGCCATCACTGGAGAAGACTGTGGAGAAATGCCTTATAAGTCTGAACACCGACAATAGTCGTTTGGTGATCCAGCTGCTCTGCAAATATGGTTAGTATCTTTCTATGTATACATGAAAATATGGAGTTTGTGTTTTTTTTTTTTTTTTTTTTTTTTTTTAATTTTTGTGCTTGAATTATTGAAATTTGTGGAGATGATATGACCATTTTTATTCCTAGCAGAGTAGGGAAAAACAGGAAATAAGAAGCAGATTGTGGATCCCTGACTGGAGTCGGTCATCTTGTGGCTTAGCTGACTCTTTGGTGTTTGCAAGACTCCCTTTACACCTTCTCCTCCAGCACTCAGCTTCTTGTGGAGGGCAGTGCTCCCTGAGTTCTGATTAGGATGTTTCAGATTAGGTAGCAGGGGTTCTCCCCTCTACTAAGCCAACAGGTTTTTCTGCCAGATAATTTCTGTTTTTTTCTGTCTTCCAAAGGGATTAGGATTTATATAGGTTTTAATCCTTATCCCTCTGTTATTGCAGTTTCTAAGGATATAGGACCACTTCCTTGCATGTATTACCTTTTTGGTTTGATTATGAAAACGTAAGGTCCCCTCTCCAAGCACCCCATTCTGTTTTAAAGGGGGTCAGAAGCTTTAAATCAATCTTGTTTTATTTCTTCTGAGCCTTCTGACATTACTGAGACCTGAGAAGAATCGGGCCCTGCAAGCCTTTCTCCATAGTCGTCTATTACCCCTGCACCCCCTCCATGTTAACCTGCGGACAGGTCGAACCCTATGCTGTCAGTTAGTGTAGCTTTAAAGATGTTCATATGTGTACTGTGCAAGGTGACAGATAATGTTCTAATCTCCTTAGGGAGCCTTGGAAACCTTTCCCATCTTCCCGCCTCTTCTATTGATTCCTTTTGAACACCATTTTGGAACCCTACTTGGCCCCTGGGTGTATCCCACTGTGGAACCTTGCTGGACTCTCGTATGTATCTGGCACTGCTAACATGTTGTGGGTGGAGTCCTCCTCCTGTTGATTCTTCTTTACCCCTGAATGAGACGGAGGTAGCCCAGATAGGAAGATTAGTGAGTCAGCGCTGCCCTTTATCTAACATACTGTGTAATAAAATTATACATATAATAAAGTGCACGGGTGCAAATCTAATTACCGTCTGTATGGATCCTAATAAAAATCATAAACAAGCAATTGAATATCTTTAACAAAATAAAATGATACTTTCTAAGTAATCAAAGTGCTGGTTGTGCTTTTCAATCAAAAAATAACCAATGAATAAATATATAAATATACGCTGAAAAAAGTCCTTCAATAAATCAGTTGATGGTGAACAAAAGGTGCTTCAGTGCAGTATTCACACAAAAAGTGCTGGTGCTCCCCTTGGGTGACCCCACTCACCAGAAAGATTTTGATACCGTGCCTTGTATTTGGATATGGCAATAGCTGGATAATCCCACACTGATTCTATATCTCTACAGGGTTACTGGTAATATCGCTGGCTGTGTATTTCCTTGTTTCAAGAAACTCTTAACTCGTTTCAACAATTATATCCTGTGAAGGGAAGCTTTCAGTGCTGCACTGTGAGCTTGGGGGCACTTCCATCTTCACCTTAAAGTGGAGTTCCAGCCTCCAAAACTAAAATTTAGTAACAAATTACTGGTGCTTCCAGCGTACCAGTCTGTACACGCAAAGGACTCCTCACCGATGGTCTTGTTCGTATGAGTAAGGGCTTATTTGTGTGAATACCGCACTAAAGCACCTTTTGTTCACCATCAACTGATTTTTTTCCAATTTAAATTTTTTATTTTATTTGCATATAAAATTTACAAAAGTCTCACATAATTAAGGAAATAAACAACATTCAATAATTATAAACTTTATATTGCTTTTCCCTTTAATTACCCCTAACCCCTGCCCTCCCTCCCTTCTGCTCCCTTCCCTTCCCTTATGCCTTCTTCCTCCTATTATCCCCGGCTAGCAATGTTTAAAATGTCGATATACTTGATTGATTTTTTTAAAATGTATTCATTTTCCCCATTTTTTTTTTTTTCATATTTATTGGAATTTCCTCTTGAGAATTGCTTGTATATTCCAAATGAAAGATATTATTTATCTTATCACACCAGTCCTTTAATTTTGGGCTGTCCACCTCTCTCCACTTTTTCAGTATTGTACCCTTTGCTGCGTTTTAATAAAATTGGAACCAGTGTTTTTATATTTTTTTTTTTTTTTTAGAGGCATTGTTGTTTTATGGAATAGACATGCCCAAGGGTCGCTTGGAATCATTTTTCCTGTAATTTCACCAATAAGTAGTCGGACCTTAGTCCAAAATTCTCTAATCTTTGGGCAGTCCCAGAACATGTGATACATTGTTCCGGTACTTCCACACTCCCGCCAACATATATCTGTTTTATCCGATTGATATTTATTTATTCTGGTGTGATATACCATCTTAACAGACATTTATAATTTAATTCTGTTGTACTAACATCTATGGCTACTGATCCGACCACCTTCAATACTACCTCCAATTGTTTTGACAATTGTGTCCCTATTTCTTTCTCCCATTTTACCATGAATGGAAGGTTCTCCAAACTGTGCCACTCTGTCAGCATTTTATATATTTGTGATACTCCATGTTTTTGGGTGGATATATAACTTAATTTCTCAATAATATTAAGATTTTTTTTTTTTCCGATCGTATTGGTTGTGGCAATGACTTTATAAAGTGGCTCAGTTGGAGATATCTCCATTCATCTAATTTCATATTTTTATTATTTTGTTTTAAATTTTGAAGTGTATTAATGTGACCTTTTGTGAAGTATATCTTTTAATTGAGTGTTTCCGATCCATTTTCCAAATTTTTCCTTGTTCCCTGGTGGGAAGTATTTTGTGCCATTTAGTGATATCATTGGTGAATTATATTCCCATTTCAATTGTTTATTTATCCTATCCCATACTTTATAGACTACCCTAGTTAATTCATGTGCTCCTTGTGATTCTCTGTATTTTGGTGGTATCCATATAGTTTTATGTAAGTGGGTGTTATTTTGTGCGCATTCAATCTCTACCCATCTTTTCCTCCTGATTTCTTTTGTCCAATCTATCATCAACTGATTTAGTGAAGGACTTTTTTCATTGTATATTTAAATATTTATTCATTGGTTATTTTTTGATTGAAAAGCACAACCAGCACTTTGATTACTTAGAAAGTATCATTTTATTTTGTTAAAGATATTTAATTGCTTGTTTATGGATTTTTATTAGGATCCATACAGATGGTAATTAGATTTGCACCCGTACACTTTATTATATGTATAATTTTATTACACAATATGTTCGATAAAAAAGGGCAGCACTGACTCTCTAATCTTTTTATTTTAAAGGCACTATACCTTAGTCAGCAGCAGCCTTTTTTGGATTAATTTTCACGTTTTGATTAATTTACACTACTGGTTGAGAGGAGATCCATAAGCGCTTGGACCCCCCCCCCCTTTTTTTTTTTTCATTCAGCCCAGATACAACCTTGCATTAATAAACAAAACCTTGAGGGCCTCAATCAGGCTGTTCTTGAGGTTTGCTTTATTCTTCCTCTTTGGATTGGGGCTCTGCCACAGAGCAGCTTCTTCAATCAAAAACCCTATTCCATGGTCATTCCAAACCATTGAGAATTTGACATTCTTTTTCAAAGAACCGAAATGATTTCCTCAGAAACAATTGTGGAACCTTTTTGGATTTTACAGAACTCAGATTTAGTTTCTATCCATCTCAAGAAATTCCACCTTAAGTTCCTCCCTCGAGTTGGTGGTAGCTTCCTTGGACTTGGAATTATTTTTGGTGTCCATGGATGAACTCCATGTCCCAGTCTTTCTGCCTCACCAGTGTTAACTCTTGGTTGTGGTCCTGGCATTTATGGGCCATACACACTATAAGATTTTCTGAAGATTTTTTTCCTTTAGACTTCACAAAACCATATAATATGAGGTCAAACCTAAACACTTTCAATTTGTATGCAATCAGGCAGGCCCTTGCACTACATAGAAAAGGTAAAACTGAAGGAAATCTAACCACAAAAGTTGGATAGTGTGTATCCAGCCTTAGACAGACTGGCTACAACTCTGAGTTTAAAGCCTCGTACACACGCACCGATTGTTGGCCGACCAATAGGCCGTCTTTTGTCCATTGTTGTTGTGTTGGTTGAAATGTGCTCTAGACTGCACACAAATTTTGTCGGCCAACAACAACCAACTGCAGAAGTGATGTCATGTTCTGGTCTACTTTTCGTGTGTATTTTTTTTTTTTTTTCTTCTCTGAGCATGCCCAGTCTTGCTCATCTGACTTTTGTCTGCCGAAATCTGTACTGACTGAGGAACAATCGGCCGTTCTGGTGATAAATTTTATAGCATGCACACCAGATTTTGTTCGGCTGAAAAGTCGCAGTCAGTTGTCGGAAGCATCATACTAACAAGCCGACAATCGGCCGATTGGACGTTGGCTGAAAATTTACGGCCAACAATCTGTGCGTGTGTATGGGGCTTAAGTCCTAGATATTGACTAGGCGACCTCAGAGTACCTGTTTGTCAGCAGACTTTGCTTCCTGGAGGTTCTCCAGAGGTTTGGCTGGATTATAAATTTCAAGATATCTTCTCGCTCTCTCCCAGCCCCTGAAATACTTGAGTGATTCTGAACACTAGCTTTGAGAAATGTGGGTACTCGCATAACTTTCTCACTCTGGAATTCTGATTTAAAAACCATATCCCTAATAGTTTGTCCTCTCCTATAAGATGGCAATGGGGGGGGCTTGAAATCCCTCCAACTTCAGGAAAAGCTTCTCTCCGAATTCTCCAGTGTTTTTTTTCTTTTTTTAATCACTGAAAAAATCTGTGCAGAATTAGTGATACTGTGAAACAAAAGGAATTTTGCATTTACAGTGAGGAATCGATCCCCTTTCTGGATGTTAAGGTGTATAAGCAAAACCGGAACCTTGAGACGGATTTGTACATTAAACCAACAGATCGTAATCAGTTTCTTTTTTACTCTAGCTGTTATCCACCAGCGGTGTTTAAATCCATACCCCACAGCCCGATTACACGCGTGAGCCGCATAGTGAGTGAAGAGTCAGTGAAACAGGACCGTTTACTAGAGATGCAAAATAGACTAGTAGACAGAGGATATCCTAGATGGCAATTAACCCATGATAGGTTGAGGGTGCAGGACTTGGAAGCTAGCAGGGGAGTAGGCTGACAATATGGACAGGAAAAAGAATTCCTTTTGTCTCACAGTATCACTTCTATTCTGGACAGATTTTTTTCTGTGTTTAAAAAACACTGGAGAATTCTGAGGGAAGCTTTTCCTGATGTTGAGGAATTTCAAGCCCCCCCCCCCCCCCCCTATTACCATCTTATAGGAGGGGACGAATTATTGCGGGGTATGGTTATCAAGTCAGAATTTCAAAAGTGAGACCGTGATGTTAGTACCCACATTTCTAGGTCCTAAGAGGAATTTCCCCTGTTTGTCTTGTGCACAATGTTCTAGTATGATTAAGGGTATTTCATTTTACCCATTCCCCAGTCGGGTAAATCTTTTGCCATTAAAGGATATTTTACATGTCTGAGTACATTTGTAATCTTACTTGCACACTACCGCGACCTCTAAGTCTCCTCATAAGGGGCGACTTTCAGCGCGACTTTGCGCGTATTCAGCGAGACTTGTATGATAGACAACTTTGTATTTGGCCAATCAGAATATGATGGTTCTGGGTCATGCTCAATCACACAAAAAAAGTTCTTAAAAATTGTCATTTTTGATAGCCAATTTTGAAAAAATTATTGGAAAAAAAAAAAGACTTCTTTTGGATTTAGTGTCTGGGGGTCTAAAAAGTGCCACGAATCAGTGTCCACCAGTGCCACTCACACAGACCAGGCAGAGATAATGGTATATAGGAACTGTAGGCATGGCTGCAATGTGGGGAATGCCTGGCTAATTTTCCTTCTTCTTCCTGCAAAGTCGGATCACAAGTAGCTTCAAATAAGATAAGGATCCGACTTGGAGGCGACTCCCATTGAATTCTATTGGGACAAGTCGGATAAAAGTCCCCTCAAAGTAGTACAGGACACTTTTCTGAAGTCGGAGCGACTTCATTAGTGCCAATTAAGATGGCTCTCATTCATTTACATGGGATTTATGTCAAGCGACTTGGGGCGACTTGAGGGCACACAAGTCGCGGCAGTGTGAATGGACTCTTAATGGTTACAAATCATCACTGATTGGAAAATGTTGCAATTCATTTAGAAATCAATGTCTCAGAGTCTGGAGGAAGAGTGGAGAGGCACAGAATGCAAGTTGCATGAGGTCCAGTGTGAAGTTTCCACAGTCCGTAATGATTTGGGGAGCAGTGTCATCTGCTTCTGCTGGTGTTGGTTCACTGTGTTTTATCAAGTCCAAAGTCAGCTCAGCCCTCTACCAGGAAATTCTAGAGCACCTCATACTTCCCTCTGCTGACCAACTTTATGGACTGCTGATTACATTTTCCAGCAGGACTTGGCACCTGCCCACACTGCCAAAAGTACCAATACTTAATGATCATGGTATCACTGTGCTTGGTTGGCCAGCAAACTCGCCTGACCTAAACCCCATAGAGAATTTGTGGGTTATTGTCAAAAGGAAGATGAGATACCAGACCCAACAATGCAGATAAGCTGAAGGCCGCAATCATAGTAACCTGGGCTTCCATAACACCTCAGCAGTGCCACAGGTTGATCGTCTCCATGCCACTCTGCATTGATCCAGTAATTCATGCAAAAGGAGCCCCAAACAAGTATTGAAAAGCATACTATACTGTACATTGTCATACAATTTTATTTTTTTGGTCTTCTGTAATAATCTTAATTTTCTGAGATACTGAATTTTGGGTTTTCACTAGCTAGAAGCCATAATCCTCAAAATTAAAAGAAAAATGCTTGAAATACCACTGTGTGTAACACATCTATATACAGTATCTCACAGAAGTGAGTACACACCTCACCTTTTTGTAAAATGTTTATTGTATCTTTTCATGTGACAACGCTGAAGAAATTACTTTGCTACAATGTAAAGTAGTGAGTGTACAGCTTGTATAACAGTGTAAATTTGCTGTCCCCTCAAAATAACTCTACACACAGCCATTATTGTCTAAACCGCTGGCAACAAAAGTGAGGGCACCCCCAAGTTAAAATGTCCAAATTGGGCCAAATTAGCCATTTTCCCTCCCCGGTGTCATGTGACTCATTAGTGTTGCAAGGACTCAGGCGTGAATAGGGAGCAGGTGTGTTAAATTTGGTAATATCGCTCTCTCATACTGGTCACTGGAAGTTCAACATGGCACCTCATGGCAAAGAACTCTCTGAAGATCTAAAAAAGAGAATTGTTGCTCTACATAAAGATGGCCTAGGCTATAAGAAGATTGCCAAGACCCTGAAACTGAGCTGCAATACAGGGGCCAAGACCATACAGCGGTTTAACAGGACAGGTTCCACTCAGAACAGGTCGACCAAAAAAGTGGAGTGCCTGTGCTCAGCGTCCTATCCAGAGGTTGTCTTTGGGAAATAAGATGTAGTAGTGTTGCCAGCATTGCTGCAGAGGTTGAAGGGGTGGGGGGGGTCAGCCTGTCAGTGCTCAGACCATACGCCTCACATTGCATCAAATTGGTCTGCAGTTCTGTCATCCCAGAAGGAAGCCTCTTCTAAAGATGATACACAAGAAAGCCCACAAGCAGACTAAGGACATGGATTACTGGAACCATGTCCTGTGGTCTGATGAGACCAAAATAAACTTGGTTCAGATGGTGTCAAGTGTGTGTGGCGGCAAGTAGGTGAGGAGTGCAAAGACAAGTGTGTCCTGCCTACAATCAGTAAGGTGGTGGGAGTGTCATGGTCTGGGGCTGCATGAGTGCTGCTGGCACTTGGGAGCTAAAGTTCATTGAGGGAACCATGAATGCCAACATGTACTGTAACATACTGAAGCAGAGCATGATTCCCTCTCTACAGAGACAGGGGCCGCAGGGCAGTATTCCAACTTAACGACCCCAGACACACCTCCAAGACGAACACTGCCTTGCTAAAGAAGCTGCGAGTAAAGGTGATGGGCTGGCCAAGCATGTCTCCAGACCTAAATTGGGCATCTGTGGGGCATCCTCAAACGGAAGGTGGAGGTGCGCAAGGTCTCGAACATCCACCAGCTCGTGATGTCATCATGGAGTGGAAGAGGACTCCAGTGGCAAATGTGAAGCTCTCGGGAACTCCATGCCCAAGAGGGTTAAGGCAGTGCTTGAAAATAATGGTGGCGTCACAAAATATTGACACTTTGGGCTCAGTTTGGACATTGTCACTTAGGGGTGTAGTCACTTCTGTTGCCAGCAGTTTAGACGTTAATGGCTGTGTTGAGTTATTTTGAGGGGACAGCAAATTTACACTTATACAAGCTGTACACTCACTACTTTACATTGTAGCAAAGTGTCATTTCTTCAGTGTTGTCACGTGAAAAGATATATAATATAAAATATTTACAAAAATGTGAGGGGTGTAACTTTTTGATATTTTAAGTTTATGAGATCCACCTATTAGATTAACCAGATGTTTATGCATCGATCTATGCCTGTTTTAGGCAAAAAGGTCTTGCAGGTTGCTATGTAGTGAGGTTTTGAGGGGGGTATTTTTCCTTAGGCTGCTTGAAAAATAATAGGTAAGTAGGTGTTGCCTCCGTCCCTGTATGTGCTATTAGGGGGTTTTTTGGTGCCTCAGGCCAAGGGGGATTGGGACTTTAAGGGCAAGTGCATAAATATAGAAACAAGTATATGAATATATGATAGATAATGTTCCGTTTCAAATAAAACAAAATTTATTTACAACAATGTAAATCCATATATTGTAGAAGAGACAACATATATAGGTGAACAAGGTGCTTGGGGGTAGAGACCCCGGTGTGAAGGAAGTAATAAAGAGGTTGATTCAGAGATGAATCAGTGACAGTGGTGAGAAAAGTGACTTTTTGGCTAGGATTTCCACAGATATTGAGTGGGACATTGGTCCCTTAGGAGAATCCTATTGCTGACGCGTTTCGGCTCACTTGGAGCCTTTCTCAAAGCGTTGAGTCACTCTGTACTTCAGTCTATGAAGATAATATATAATATAAATAGTTTAGATCTTTATTCATGTCAAGTGTAATTTCAAAAAATTATTGATAGCAAATTTTACCTACATGGATATAGCTGACGGTTACTGCGCATGGCTCCCTTCATCCTGTTGCAATCGCAGCGGGATCAGGTTATGCATATTGCCTGGGATGGGTGAGATGGTATTAATAGGTGTAAAACACATAGTATCTTTGTTTGTGGAATGGGTAAAACCACTTACATTTACTGAAGGAGTTAAAGTACTTCCTCCACGGGGAATAAATTTCCCTCTCTTGTTTTCAGGTTGTTTGATCTATGTTAGAGAATTAGTCTATGTTACCTCAAATTGCATATGGTGTAAACATGAAGAGTGACTTTTCCCAATGGAGGTGTATAGCCTCCTAGTGCTTGTACAATGCAAAGTGACTTTTGGTGCCCATAAGTATTGGACAGTGAAGCGGTCCAAGTAGCTTACATTTTGAGGAGATAGGTGAGGTGATCCTTCCGGCTAAACGCAGGTCCGTCCGTCCTCTTCCCTCGGTTGGAGAGAAGTGAGGACTTGACGTTGATCCCCGGCCTTTTAAAGCCCTCCGCTCATGCGCAGTAGACTGCTGCACGTCGGAGGGTTCGTTCGAGCGTGACGTGGCACCTTGTAATGCGCCTGCGCCAAGTGGATGCGCGCGCAGGCGCTGGAGTAGAGACGCTCATTGGCCGCCAGCACGGGAGGAGGGGCCCTCCTTTCCCCATGGGTGATTGGATGGGTCCCGGACAGCCCCTACGATGATGCGTAGGGGCTACCCGTGCTGGGTGCGATTGTCAAGGATGAAGGGGAGGGGGCCGATCTGCAGCGTTGACGGCTTATAAACCATGCAGGCAATTGTAATCATTTGGTAGTACATCTTATTGTAAAAGGTATATTCAGCTTTATAGTGTATCGAGACCATTTTGGGTCTTGGAAATGAACATGTATAACAAAGCAAGGTACAATACAATATTGCATGAGTGTTAAACAGCAGAATAACAGTAATAAAGACTTTGCCTCAGTGAATCTGATAGATTGGGGGGGGAAAATCTCGATGGGGCGGTCATCCAGAATGGTCCCTGGATCATGTTTAAGCAGGATTGGATGTATAGGGTATATATGACTAATTCATGGGACTCGTTAGGTTGTTGCAAGAGACAATTTATATATCTCATTCCTAGTTGGGAGGTGTATGGTTGAGAGAGATAAAGATAAAAAATGAAAAATAAATAATAAAATGAAATCTATGAATTGTGAAGGAAAAAGAAACGCATAAGGAGAGAGGTATGGGTGGATCTTTATGGATTGGATAGCCATAAACCATATCAACTCAATTGGGGGGGAGGCAGATACCTAACTGTAGGAGAAGGAATATCTGAAGGCAGTGATATGCCAGTAGGTCCCAACTGTTTATAAAGTAATGCGTTTTTGTTTGGTTAGTCTGTCTTTCCTGATGCAAACCCTTCGAGAAAGGGGCGAAAACTCTCGTTTTCGTTTAAACCAGGTGGTTTTGTGGCTTGGAGACGTCTTATCCATCTCGTCTCCATTTGTAGCAGGTGTTTGTTCCAGTCGCCCCCTCTACACGGTATGTGTATCCTTTCCAGTGCTGAGAATGTAACATTAGGCATTTTGTTTTTGTGGAAATGTGCCACATGCCTGCCAAGTGGTACATAAAAATTACACATCTCCATACTGTTGATGTGTTGGTTTACACGTTTTCCAAATTCTTGTTTTGTTTTTCCAACATAAAAGGATTCGCATTGGCATCTCATCAAGTAGACCACCCCTCTCGTTCGGCAGTTAACAAAATGTCGGGGTGTAAAAAGCTCTCCATTGGGGAGTGTGGTGGTTGTGCATTTTTTAATCACATCACATTGCCCACAGTTTCCGCATGGGAATGTACCCTTCTGTTTACAGGGATCTTTTCTCGTTTGTTTGTATTCACTGTGGGTGAGCGATTGCTTCATAGATCCCGCTTTCCTGTATGTGATCTGTGGGTGTTCCGATATGAAAGGTTTTATCGCTGGGTCCTCCTGTAGGATCTGCCAGTGTTTGGCAATGATATTTCTTATTTTAGGGTGGTCGTTCGTGAATCTCATGATCACTCTCGTTTGATTCTCTTGCTTGTCTAATCGTTGTTTCTTTCTGAATAGAATCTCTTGCCTTTCTTGTTGTTTTACCCTGTTAAAGGCTTTTCTTAGGGTCGTTTTTGTGTAACCCCTTTTTATTAGTCTGGCAGTCAGGGAGTCAGCTTCTTTCTGGAAGTCTTGTTCAGTAGTACAAATCCGTTTTAGCCTGAGAAATTGGCTGTATGGAATTGCATTTTTCAGGGAGGGGGGATGGAAGCTGGATGCATGTAGAATAGAATTACCTGCCGTTTCTTTTCGATATAGGGTTGTTTTCAGGAGTCCATTTTTTTTCTTTTATGATCCAAGTGTCCAAAAACGGGATTTTTTCTCTATCATAGTTGATTGTAAAAAACATATTGTATGTGTTATTATTCATGGCGCGGAGGCATTCGTGTATCATGCTTTCCGAACCAGTCCAAATTATGAAAATGTCATCTATAAATCTCTGCCAGACGATAATATTGTCGGCGAAAATACCGTTTTTTTCCTCGGCTAAGAATTCTTGTTCCCATGCTCCAAGATATGTGTTCGCATAGGATGGGGCACAACTAGTGCCCATTGCAACGCCGCACGTCTGTAGATAGTATGTGCCATTGAAAACAAAAAAGTTGTTATTAAGGATATATTCCAACATCATGATTATGAAGGTGTTAAATTTGGTGTCCTTTCCACTTTGTTCTTCTAGTGTTTTTTTGATGACTTGCATTCCTTTTTTGTGTGGAATGTTATTATAGAGAGCCTCAACGTCAATGGTGATGAGAAATGCATCATCTGGTATGGTGATACCCTCAATGATCTGTAGGAGGTGTCCTGTGTCTCTGGTATATGAGGGAAGTTTCGTGACATGAGGCCTTAGATAGGCATCTATGACTTTGCTGGTATTTTCCGTCAAATTGCCATTCCCTGATATAATGGGTCTACCCGGGGGATTGTTTTTATCCTTATGGATTTTCGGTAAGGCGTAGAAGGTTGGGGTTCTGGGATGTTTTGTCCTCACGAACTGCCAGAGTGTTTCTGAAATCATTCCTTGATTTCGGGCTCCGTCAATTTTTTTATAGAAGTCTTCTGTGTATGTTTCAACCATAATAGGCATAATCTTTTTATAGCATTGTGTATTGTCAAGGATCTTCTGGCACATGGCTTCATAGTTGTCATTGTTCATTAGCACAATATTCCCCCCTTTGTCCGAGGGTTTTATTGTGATCAGTTCGTTATTTTTGAGTCCTTGTAAGGCAGTTTTTTGTTCCTTGGTCAGGTTTTGTTTCAGGTTGTGACCTTTGAGTTTTTCGAGGTCTTTGGTTGTTTCCCTGACAAAGAGGGCTATTGAGGGATTCTCATTTAGAGAGGGAAAGATGTGGGATTTTTTCTTGAAGGTGGGACATTTTGTTCCTTGAGGTTCTTCTACTCCTTCCTCTTCACTCTCTGTTGATTTGTTTTCATCTGTCCAGTCGTCGATTGCTCCTTCCTCCAGTAGGATATTCAGGTCTCTAATCGCTCTGAATTCGGCTGCAGTTAAATTTGTTGGTGGTATCTCAGCAGGTGGTTTTTTGTTGTATTTGGTTTTAAGAAGAAGATTACGTGCAAAAAGATTGACATCCTTAATAGTTTCAAATGTATCTGTCCCTTTGTTTGGGCAGAATGAGAGTCCTAGGGATAGTACTTCTCTTTCGACTGTGGATAGGATATGGGTGGATAGGTTTATGATGGTCAGACCTTCATGGTCGATATCTTCGTTTTGTGTCATTTGTTGGGTTGTTTTGTCTTCTGTTTTGTTCCTAAAAAAGGCCTCTGTGATTTGGGGTTCTCATCTCTTGGTAGTTGGGACCTTGTGAACATTTTGGGGTATTTTTTCTGAGCCGTTGTATCTTCGTTCGGAAATGAATTGGTGTCTAAGGTGTTAGGTTCTTCAGCCTCTTGTGGTGGTTGGTCATCGTTATCTTCTGTAATATAAATAGAAGAAAAATTTCCGCGCTAGATGTGACAGAAAACCAAATGATTAAGAACAATAGTGAGCAGCTGGCACAAAATCAACTAACAGTGATTCAAAAAATACAATAAAAACCAAAAAGTGCAGCGCTGAAATCAGTATACAATTATATAGCTGAAAAGCTCATATAAAGAAAACAAAAAAAAGGAGAGGGGATAATGTCCAAATGAATAGTCCCAATATTAAGTGCAGAGATGTGAATCCACGTGCAAAATAACTTTCTTCCAGTGACACCAGGGAAAAGTGTAGGAAGGGGACACCCTTGTGCTCAGGTATAACAAGCAGCTTACCGAAATTCCGTGGCTGCTCAATTTAATGAGACAGCCTCTCCCAGCTAGTAGTAAACCAGTAGGTCAACCGATATCAAGCTCAGGTGCTTCGAAAGACTCCAAAAGCCGAAAGCCGTTTCCGGTGTGTTGTTAAACCGATCACATTAATATGTGGCACACTTGGAACTTCTCATATACTCCATTGAACGTAAAGCCATATGTAGAAAGAAACAGAGGCCCATAGCGTAATCCCGTAAACCAATAGGTAAATTTATTAAAAAAACTACTTACAATTTAAAAGACAAAAACAGGCATGTAGTATGTGCCGGTCATGGATCTAACCGCGGCGTCCCGCAAGTCTCCAGATCAGCATATGGATAAACGGCCGGCTTCGTTGGGGGGCGTGTGGACGTTTATGTCTGGGATCGCCAACGTTTCGTCATAAGAAAGACTTCTTCTGGGCGTGACCCCAGACGCAACACACACACCTATGTACCCCCACACCTATGTCACATGACGGTCACCTCTGCCAATGGGTGTTCAATCCCAGGGGGGCGGGAGTAATATGTTAATAACTCGATTCCAATAGGTTAAAAGACCAAAGGAAACCGTCTGGAGATAGGTGGTACAAAACGCTAATAGGAAGTGATGATCCGTCTTCCTTAATGCCCATTCGTTCAAAAGGCAAAGGGGCAGGGAGACGGTCGTCACGTGATGCACATCACATGATGAACAGGAAGTGATGATCAGTATCCTCCGATGACTCATCGTCATCCGGGCGGAAGTGACACGCTCACGCCCATAGCTGACAGGGTAAGAGGGCGGAGGCGGAGGTGCGGTCGTCACTCCAGACACATCCCTTGTAACAGGAAGTGATGATCCTCACTGTTCAAGAGTGGTGTCAGCAGAGTATGTCAAACCCTTGTAACAGGAAGTGACGATCCTCGCTGTTCAAGAATGGTGTCAGCAGAGTATGTCAAACCCTTGAAACAGGAAGTGACGATCCTCACTGTTCAAGAATGGTGTCAGCAGAGTGTGTCAAACCCTTGTAACAGGAAGTGATGATCCTCACTGTTCAAGAATGGTGTCAGCAGAGTATGTCAAACCCTTGAAACAGGAAGTGAAGATCCTCACTGTTCAAAAATGGTGTCAGCAGAGTTTGTCAAACAACACCGTCGGTATTCAGGCGCCCCTGTGTACAGAGTGCAACCTCCAACAACATAATATGGTTAAAACCAAAATACATATATACCAAGGTCTATAACGGAATTAAAAATTATTAAGGATGTGGTGGAATGCTAGATAATCATTGAAACAGGCAAAGGAGTTGATGTCCAATTCCTTCTATGTAATGAAAAATTTCTTTTACATATTTAATAATTGGCCATTGTGATACTTCATTCCATTGATATAAAACGCCATCTAGTGGCCAAATAAGTGTGACACCACTGAAGGAGATAAAAATCAAAAAGGATAAAAATTAATTATGTGAAAAAACACTGTTGGTGAAAACAGTGAAAATGGGAGTGGGTTAAAATAAGTGATATTTAATCGAATAATATAAATTAACATGTGAATGAACACATATTATTTTGTGAAATAATTAACCCTTACTTACTCTCCCTATATCCAAAATTTCCATAAAATTTTTTTTTTTTTTTTTTTTTTTTTTAGTGAGTGAATAAAAATAGTGATAAATATGTATAAAATGAAAAATATGTGAAAAATGCAAAATATTAATAAATGGAATGTGTATCACACATAGCCTCACAATTTAGAACCAGCCTGTATAAATCAAGATATACATCAACTTATGAGAAAGATTAAAAGGATTAAAAAGGTTGAAATCAGCTATTATTAATAAAACAATTTACATCCCATTCCACATTTAACCCATAGGGAATATAGGATTTTAGGCAATAGATCCAGCGAGTTTCCATCCTGGAAATTTCTCGCCTTACGTTGGATCCTCGCCAGTGAGCTTTAAACCTATCTATCCCTATAAAGAGTGTGTTTTTTGGGTTCTTGTGGTGGCATTGGTCATAGTGTTTGGAGACACTATGACCAGGGAAGCCTTTCCTAATGTTGCCCACATGCTCTCCTAGCCTGATCTGTAATTTCCTCGTTGTGCGTCCAATGTATTGTTGACCACATTTACATTGCAACATATAAACGACGTTGGTGGACGAGCAAGTGATGAAAGAATCTATCTTGTATTCTCGTCCAGTCGTGGAGGATACAAATTTTTCGATTTTTCTCCCTTTGAATGAATTGAGGGAGCAGATCTGGCATCTGTGACAGGGGTAGAAACCTCTAAAATCTCCAAAGAAAGTGGGCTGAATAGGCCTTTCAACAACGTTTTGAGCTATTTTATGTCTCAAAGATGGGAATCCCCTGAAATTAACTTCGGGATGTTCAGATAAAACAGGGCCCAGAACCCGGTCATTTTTAAGGACCGGCCAGTGTTTTTTAATAATATTTTTAATTAAAAAATGCTGGGTAGAATATGAAGTAATAAAAGAATTTTTAAAACTTTGGTTGTTATTACCCTTTAGACTTGGACGTAGCAACGAGGATCTGTCGACAGCCGCTACGTCTCTAATGGTAGTGTCTAATTGGGAAACGTTGTACCCTTTCTCTATAAATTTCATTTTAAGGGTGTTAGCCTGTTGAAAAAAGTCATTTAATTGGGTGCAGTTTCTGCGTAATCGCAGGAACTGTCCCTTTGGGACAGCATTGAGCCATGATTGGTGATGACAACTATCATGTGGAATGAAGCTGTTCCGGTCCGTTTTCTTAAAATGAGTGGTGGTAATGATTTTATCCTCCTGTACCACCAGATTCAGATCAAGAAACGTGATTTGTGTAGAGCTACTAGTGTGATCTAGTTTAATACCTCTATTGTTGATGTTTAAGTTCGAGATAAAGGAGTCAAGTGAGGGGGCATTGCCATCCCATAGGAGGAGGATGTCGTCAATGTAACGCCGCCACAGGATCAACTGCGGCGGTCGATTCGCAAAGACGACATCCTCCTCCCACTTGGCCATAAATAAGTTGGCCAAGCTGGGTGCAAATTTTGCCCCCATCGCGACCCCCCTGTTCTGCAGGTAATGAGTGTTGTTAAACCAGAAGAGGTTATGAGACATCGCAAATTTGATAATGTCTACTATAAACCTCTTCTGTTCGCTGGATAAAGAGCTCCACAGATCTAGATAATACTGTACAGCCTCTAATCCCTGCTCATGGTCAATTATGGTGTACAGGGACGCTACATCCGCTGTAGCCATAATATACCCTTCTTTCCAGGAAATATCCTGGAGGATATTTAGGACATGGGTCGTGTCTTTGAGGTACGACGGAATTTGTTTAACAAGGGGTTGTAAAAATTCATCAGCATATTTGCCTATCCGGGAGCAAAGGGAATCTATCCCGCTGATTATGGGGCGTCCCGGAGGTTTAACGGGATTCTTGTGAACTTTAGGTAAAAAATAAATAATAGGCAAACGAGGTGCGGAAGGTATTAAAAACAATTTTTCTTTTTTGCTTAAAATCCCCTCTTCATGTGCCTTATCAACTAAGGATTGTAGCTCCTTTTTATACTTAGGAGTAGGATTGGAGGCTAAAACTTTATATGTCTCTCTATCGTTTAAGATACTATTCATTTCAGAAACATAGTCAGTTTTATCCAGAACTACTATGCCGCCCCCCTTGTCAGCGGGGCGGATCACTATGTCCTTATTATCACAGAGTTTTTGAAGCCCTGTATGGAATTTATCCTTAGTAGGAGGTTTTTTGATTCTGATGTTTTCTATGTCTTTCAAGACCAGATCTTTGAAAACCTGGACTGAGGGGGCAATTTTTCCAGGGGGGTTGAACAAGGAAGCGTTAGCCAGGGATGTGTGTACATACCTATGATCGGTATTAGCCAAAGTGCGAGTGGGATTAGAGATAATATATCTCTGAACGTTCAGTTTCCTGACGTACTTTTGCACGTCTATAAAGGCGCTGAATTTATTCAGCGCCTTAGGTGGTGCAAATTTTAATCCACGATCAAGAACGGCTTTTTCATCGTCAGAAAACTGAGCCTTTGACAGATTGAAGATGCCAGGATCTTTTACACTCTTCTTCTTTTCCTTCCTTGTCCGCCTCCCCCCTCTGGTCCCTCTCTGTGTTCTATATAGCGTTTGTTTCCTCCTCCCCTGTGAAATTTTATGGAAATTTTGGATATAGGGAGAGTAAGTAAGGGTTAATTATTTCACAAAATAATATGTGTTCATTCACATGTTAATTTATATTATTCGATTAAATATCACTTATTTTAACCCACTCCCATTTTCACTGTTTTCACCAACAGTGTTTTTTCACATAATTAATTTTTATCCTTTTTGATTTTTATCTCCTTCAGTGGTGTCACACTTATTTGGCCACTAGATGGCGTTTTATATCAATGGAATGAAGTATCACAATGGCCAATTATTAAATATGTAAAATAAATTTTTCATTACATAGAAGGAATTGGACATCAACTCCTTTGCCTGTTTCAATGATTATCTAGCATTCCACCACATCCTTAATAATTTTTAATTCCGTTATAGACCTTGGTATATATGTATTTTGGTTTTAACCATATTATGTTGTTGGAGGTTGCACTCTGTACACAGGGGCGCCTGAATACCGACGGTGTTGTTTGACAAACTCTGCTGACACCATTTTTGAACAGTGAGGATCTTCACTTCCTGTTTCAAGGGTTTGACATACTCTGCTGACACCATTCTTGAACAGTGAGGATCATCACTTCCTGTTACAAGGGTTTGACATACTCTGCTGACACCATTCTTGAACAGCGAGGATCGTCACTTCCTGTTACAAGGGTTTGACATACTCTGCTGACACCACTCTAGAACAGTGAGGATCATCACTTCCTGTTACAAGGGATGTGTCTGGAGTGACGACCGCACCTCCGCCTCCGCCCTCTTACCCTGTCAGCTATGGGCGTGAGCGTGTCACTTCCGCCCGGATGACGATGAGTCATCGGAGGATACTGATCATCACTTCCTGTTCATCATGTGATGTGCATCACGTGACGACCGTCTCCCTGCCCCTTTGCCTTTTGAACGAATGGGCATTAAGGAAGACGGATCATCACTTCCTATTAGCGTTTTGTACCACCTATCTCCAGACGGTTTCCTTTGGTCTTTTAACCTATTGGAATCGAGTTATTAACATATTACTCCCGCCCCCCTGGGATTGAACACCCATTGGCAGAGGTGACCGTCATGTGACATAGGTGTGGGGATACATAGGTGTGTGTGTTGCGTCTGGGGTCACGCCCAGAAGAAGTCTTTCTTATGACGAAACGTTGGCGATCCCAGACATAAACGTCCACACGCCCCCCAACGAAGCCGGCCGTTTATCCATATGCTGATCTGGAGACTTGCGGGACGCCGCGGTTAGATCCATGACCGGCACATACTACATGCCTGTTTTTGTCTTTTAAATTGTAAGTAGTTTTTTTAATAAATTTACCTATTGGTTTACGGGATTACGCTATGGGCCTCTGTTTCTTTCTACATATGGCTTTACGTTCAATGGAGTATATGAGAAGTTCCAAGTGTGCCACATATTAATGTGATCGGTTTAACAACACACCGGAAACGGCTTTCGGCTTTTGGAGTCTTTCGAAGCACCTGAGCTTGATATCGGTTGACCTACTGGTTTACTACTAGCTGGGAGAGGCTGTCTCATTAAATTGAGCAGCCACGGAATTTCGGTAAGCTGCTTGTTATACCTGAGCACAAGGGTGTCCCCTTCCTACACTTTTCCCTGGTGTCACTGGAAGAAAGTTATTTTGCACGTGGATTCACATCTCTGCACTTAATATTGGGACTATTCATTTGGACATTATCCCCTCTCCTTTTTTTTGTTTTCTTTATATGAGCTTTTCAGCTATATAATTGTATACTGATTTCAGCGCTGCACTTTTTGGTTTTTATTATATTATTTTCATCGTTATCTTCTGTTGGTTGTGTTTTATCTGCGGGTTTGTTTTGGCCCCTCCGTTTGAACCGTTGTTGTTCGGGTCCCGATGTATAGGCCGAAGAGTCTGAGGAGTATTGTGGATCCGTGTTCCTAGATGTTCTATACGTAGTTCTCCTAGTCTGTCTGTTGTTTGTCCATTTGTAGGCACGGTTTTGTGAGAAAGCGTTTTTGTCTCTCCAATATTTTCTTTCCTTTTTCTTCAGTAGCTCTTTGCTGAATTCTTCAATATGTTGTTTAAGTTTATTTTCTTGCTCGCTATACAGTGATGCATTCCTCAGCGGGTTTAATTTCTCGTAGATTAGTTTTATTTCCACATCCAAGTTTTTCATTTGTCTAAGGTATTCTGTTTGGAGGAGGATCATGAGTTTTTTCGAACATTCGTTTAGGATCTCTTCCCACTCTTTTTTCATTAATGTCGTGATATTATCCATTGTCGGGAATATCTGTATTCTGAGACCGACAGGGTTTATGTTTTCCGTCACATATCTCTCAAAGCTTTTTATATGCCAGAAGAGGGCTGACTTACGTTCTAATTGTCTCTTCAGGGTGCTGAATAGTGCTAGAACATCCGACTCCTGCTGTTCATGACCCTGAAAGCTCTTCTGGATGTCCAGCATCACTGAGGCAAAGTCTTTATTACTGTTATTCTGCTGTTTAACACTCATGCAATATTGTATTGTACCTTGCTTTGTTATATATGTTCATTTCCAAGACCCAAAATGGTCTCGATACACTATAAAGCTGAATATACCTTTTACAATAAGATGTACTACCAAATGATTACAATTGCCTGCATGGTTTATAAGCCGTCAACGCTGCAGATCGGCCCCCTCCCCTTCATCCTTGACAATCGCACCCAGCACGGGTAGCCCCTACGCATCATCGTAGGGGCTGTCCGGGACCCATCCAATCACCCACGGGGAGGGCCCCTCCTCCTGTGCTGGCGGCCAATGAGCGTCTCTACTCCAGCGCCTGCGCGCGCATCCACTTGGCGCAGGCGCATTACAAGGTGCCACGTCACGCTCGAACGAACCCTCCGACGTGCAGCAGTCTACTGCGCATGAGCGGAGGGCTTTAAAAGGCCGGGGATCAACGTCAAGTCCTCACTTCTCTCCAACCGAGGGAAGAGGACGGACGGACCTGCGTTTAGCCGGAAGGATCACCTCACCTATCTCCTCAAAATGTAAGCTACTTGGACCGCTTCACTGTCCAATACTTATGGGCACCAAAAGTCACTTTGCATTGTACAAGCACTAGGAGGCTATACACCTCCATTGGGAAAAGTCACTCTTCATGTTTACACCATATGCAATTTGAGGTAACATAGACTAATTCTCTAACATAGATCAAACAACCTGAAAACAAGAGAGGGAAATTTATTCCCCGTGGAGGAAGTACTTTAACTCCTTCAGTAAATGTAAGTGGTTTTACCCATTCCACAAACATAAAGATACTATGTGTTTTACACCTATTAATACCATCTCACCCATCCCAGGCAATATGCATAACCTGATCCCGCTGCGATTGCAACAGGATGAAGGGAGCCATGCGCAGTAACCGTCAGCTATATCCATGTAGGTAAAATTTGCTATCAATAATTTTTTGAAATTACACTTGACATGAATAAAGATCTAAACTATTTATATTATATATTATCTTCATAGACTGAAGTACAGAGTGACTCAACGCTTTGAGAAAGGCTCCAAGTGAGCCGAAACGCGTCAGCAATAGGATTCTCCTAAGGGACCAATGTCCCACTCAATATCTGTGGAAATCCTAGCCAAAAAGTCACTTTTCTCACCACTGTCACTGATTCATCTCTGAATCAACCTCTTTATTACTTCCTTCACACCGGGGTCTCTACCCCCAAGCACCTTGTTCACCTATATATGTTGTCTCTTCTACAATATATGGATTTACATTGTTGTAAATAAATTTTGTTTTATTTGAAACGGAACATTATCTATCATATATTCATATACTTGTTTCTATATTTATGCACTTGCCCTTAAAGTCCCAATCCCCCTTGGCCTGAGGCACCAAAAAACCCCCTAATATGTAGTGAGGTTTTTCCCCTATTCTGTTTTTGGCATGTTAGCCTTGTTGCTGTGTTGTCAATCCCTGGTGTTTAGGTCTTTGGAACATACCAAGTGGTCAATTTATATGAAGTACCCTGTGTCCTGTGATGTATGAATAATTAATAAATATGGATTTTTGATTTACCTGTAAACTCCTTTGAGTACATCAATGTTCTCATGGCTTCGCTGATCTGGGAGGGGTTATTTCCATCATTTGCACCCTCAAACTTTCGATCTAAACTTAAAAGGGTTTTTTTTTTTTTTTTTTTTTAAACAATTTTTATTGAATTTTAAGTGCATAAAAGACAAATACGTCAGCAACAGTAGGTTAGTACAAAGTACAAGCTTAGAAAAGGATCTAACAATGGACAACTAACCCACAATAGAAAAGTAGTATACAGTATTGACCTGAGATATAGACGGACATTAGCCATAAAACCTCAACCAGCCAAAAACCTTCGGAGCCTCAACCCCCTAGTGGGGGAAAAGGAACCCGTAACAGACAAACTATATGTGAACAGAGGAGCAGTTAGCAGTGAAAAGGCTCTATGTAGGTCGAGGAAAGTGCAAACAGGCTGATTGTGGTATAACAGAACAGGTCCTAAAGTACTCCAATATCCCGGATGCGTGGCAACCGGGAACGGGAGAGAGGGAGTTGTCTGCATATTGGTAAACCAAGTTCGGGTATGAAGTTAGGGCTGAGGGTGCATGCCGTCCGGGCCCGCCAGACGGCCATTAGGCACCGTGCATAAACGGGGGGGGGGGGGGGGAGGGGGTGAAAGGGGGGAGGGAAGGTAAAAAGGAGAGGGGAAAAAGGAAAGGAAGAGAGAAGGGACAAAGCAAAAAAAAAAAGGGGGGGGGGGAGTGGAGGTAGCCTGGTCAAAAGCGGAAGTGGTCCCCCATAAGGGAGATCTTGTCATGTAATTGAGATAAGACTTCAGGTGTGATCCAAGGTGAAAAGTTCTTATTGGCATATGCGAGCGAATTCCGCTGTGGACGTGTAGTGAATCCAGCATGCCCGCGTTTTGTAAAATTTGGTAGGGGAATCTTTTGCAATGTGAATGAGTTCTTCAATTTCGGCTATTCCCTTGAGGCATGTAAGCCACTGCTTGATTGAGGGGGGTTGCGTGGAGTTCCAGAGTACTGGAATGCATTGTCTGGCCGCGTTTATCATGTGCACCGTGAGAGATTTGGTATATGTTACATGAGAGAGGGGAGTGGTGGAGAAGAAATTGGGCCGGAGTAAAGGCCAAATCATCCGTAGTCACCTGTTTAATGATCCTGTGAACTTCCTGCCAGAAATAGGATAGGTTCGGGCAGGACCACAGGATGTGGAGTAGTGTCCCAGTTTCCGATAAGCATCTCCAGCAGGTCTGTGGGGTTGAGGGAAAAAGCTTGTGTAAGAGCTGCTGGGTGCGGTACCAGCGGGAGACAATCTTGTAACCGCTTTCCTGAGTGTACACATTTAGAGAGCATTTGTGATTGATAGTAAAAATTTGTTCCCATTTATCCTGAGAGAGCGATAGAGGTCTTTTTCCCATAGCTCACAGCGTCTGTTCTTGTGCTGGCCGAGTTTCTCAAGCAAGAGGGAATGAGTTACGGATAGAAGTCTACGAAGTGGGCCTTCCTGCAGACAGAGGTTGTCAAAGGGGTGGAGGGCCCCGTACAGGGGTGTTTACGGGTTAGAGTCCAAGTAGTGGTGGAGTAGAAGACAAGGCCATTGGGGTATGGGAGGTTTTTTCATGTGTGTATCGATGGAAGGGGCATGGATTATGGAATCTCCCTCATAGAAGTGAAGGATGCGCATATGGTCAAGGGACCAATAGTGTTCTAGATAGTGACGGTGCATACCCGGAGGGAAATCAGGGTTCAACCTGACCGGGGTCATTGGTCCCGGCACTGCGGATATATCCCGTGTTTTGCAGGCATGTTTAAAGATCCGAATAGTCGAACCAATGAGAGGGTGGCTTTTCAATGTTTGGGGAACGTGGATGTCCAGTAGCCAGGATAAGGAGTGCAAGTCTAGCGTGGTGTATCCCCCCTCAATGATCACCCAGTCCTTGTGGGGTCCGTGCACATTCCAGTCAACTACTCGGGAAAGGTGACAAGCAGTGTAATAGGTATGCAAGTCTGGGAGTCCAATCCCGCCCTTATTTTTAGGCAGTGTTAAATGATCGTACATTATGCGTGGTTGTTTGCCATTCCATAGGAACGCGGTGCTTAGTTGTTTATATGACTGAAAGAAGGTCGGGGGAGTGAGATGGGTATCGTTTGTAAAGCATAAAGTAGGCGTGGCAGAATGTTCATTTTCAGGATTGCCGCCCTACCAAACCATGAAAATGTCAATTTAGTCCAAGCTTGTAGGTCTTTCTTTATTTTAGTGAGGATTGGGGGGAAGTTGCATTTGTATAAATGTTGTAGATTGGACGGAATTTTGATTCCCAGATACGTGATCGAATCCGACTTCCAAGTGAACTGAAAGTTCTCTTGGCAGTGTTTTCACCTCGTTCGGCGGCAGGGTGACATTTAGGGCAAAGGATTTTGAAAAATATATTTTTAAGTTGGATAGGGAGGTATAGGTGCCAAACACTTTAAGAACCGAAGGGAGAGTCACGATAGGATCTGTTAAGAGTAGCAAGTCATCCGCATAGGCGGCTATCTTATACTCTATACCGGCGAATTGAATCCCATGGACACCATCGTCCCTTATACAATTCAGGAAGGGTTCCAATGACAAGACGAAAATTAGGGGGGATAAGGGGCATCCCTGTCTGGTCCCATTGGAAATATGAAAGGCATTCGATAGGGTGTCGTTTACCCTGACCCGGGCCTGCGGTGTGGCATAGAGGAACATAATAATAAAGCTCATGATGCGTGGACCCAGGCCCCATGCCAAGATTGTGGCTTCCATATAATCCCACGAGACCCTATTGAATGCCTTCTCGACGTCAAAGGAGAGTAGAAACCCTTTTTGTTTGGTGGTAGAGAGGGCATGGTGTAGGTTAAGCGCCTTAATGGTGTTATCCCTGGCCTCGCGGCCAGTGATAAAACCAACCTGGTCGTTGTGAATGCCTGTAGAGAGAAGTGGAAGCAATCTGTTCGCCATGATCTTCGCGAACAGTTTAACATCCACATTTAGCAGAGCGATTGGCCTATAGCTGGTCGGGTCGGCTGGGTCCTTTACCCTCTTTCGGGATTACAACAATATGGGCCTCAATGATCTATGTTGAGGTAAGGAATTGTCCGAAGAGATGGAATTGAAGGCGGTCAGAAACGGGAGAGGCCAGTAGGGTAGAAAAAGATTTGTAATACACCACCGATAACCCATCCGGGCCGGGGCTTTTATTTGGTTGTAGTTGCTTAAGGGCAATGTCCCATTCAAGTCGGGAGATTGGGGCATCCAGTTTACTCTGAAAGTCAGGGGAGATCGTGGCCGTCATGTGTTGGGCAAGAAAGTCCGTAATGGCCTGGGATCCCGAGGGGCCCGAGCGTGGGCGAGGGTTGTCAGCGTGCAGGTTGTAGAGTCGATGATAGTAACGTTCGAACTCCGCTGCAATGTCCCTATTGTTAGTCACAATCGTCCCTGATGCAGAGCATAAGTGATGAACGTTAGTCTTGACTTTTTTCTGTTGAAGTGCTTTCGCTAAGAGGCGACCGCTTTTGTTAGGGGTTTGTACTCCACAGTTGCAACCATTCTTTGTATTTTTGGCTGCCCACTTCTTGTGTCCCTCAAAGTGCTTATGCCATTCAGAAATACATTCTCTTCATGGAATGTTCATTATAAGCCTGTTGCAACAGAGCTAAAGTTTCTCACACTTATGCCAATTTTTATGCAAAATCCACTGCTCCAGATTCATGTCCCTCATTTTGCGTAAACATATACAGGTGCTCAAAAAAGATATATAATTCCATGCTAAGTATCTAAAACAAATGTGTATGTGGCTGCTGCCCCCACTAAGACCAACCACCTAAGTGGCGTCTGATAAGGATATGCAAAGTAGAAGTGGGTATTGGCTCTGCTCTTCAGGTTATGGCTGCTACTACAACCTATAGGACTAGCTAAATACGTGTCACCATATTCAATCTAAAAAATGTCACCACACTCTGACTACAAAATGTGTCACTGTACTCTATTTAAAATTGGGTTTATGTGCAAATAATGCATGTGCACACTTAGCTCTTGTAACGCTGAGCGCTCCGGTCCCTGCTTCTGGACCGGAGCGCTCGCAGCGTTCGTTCCAGATCCACTCACCTGTGCCCGCTCCGGCTCCCTCCTCCGCTCCCCGCTCACATGGTTCCCGGAGCGCGCGCCCCTGCACCATAGGGCGCGCGCGCGCAGGTCGTTTGAAATTTAAGGGGCCTGTTCACCAGTAATTGGTGCCTGGTCCAAACCTCCCTTCCTGTTTCCTGTGACCCGTTTCCTGTGACCCGTTTCCTGTGACCCGTTTCCTGTGACCCGTTTCCTGTGACCTGTTTCCTGTTTCCTATATAAGTGACCTGCCCCTTCCAGCCATTGCTGGATCTTTGTTGCCTTAGTGAAAGCGTTATTTGTGTAATCCTTTGCCTGTTGCCGAACCCTTTGCTAACGACTATCGCCTCTGAACCTGTGCTGCCTGCACTGACCTTTGCTACGTCTGACTACGCCTCTGCCTGTCCCTTTTGTACTACGCCTATATCAGCAGTCGGTGAGGTTGAGCCGCTACCAGAGGACACGACCTGGTAGTTACCGCCGCAGCAAGCCCATCCCGCCTTGCGGCGGGCTCTGGTGAAAACCAGTAACTACTTAGAACCGATCCTCCGGTACGGTCCACGCCAATCCCTCACTGACACAGCGGATCCACTCCCTGCATCGCTCCTGCTACCAGTCCGGACCCTGACAGTAAGATCCGGCCATGGATCCCGCTGATGTGCCTCTGCCTAGTATCGCAGACCTTACTACAGTTGTGGCCCAGCAGTCGCAGCAGATCGCTCAGCAAGGTCAACAGCTGGCACAGTTGACCGCCATGCTGCAGCAGCTTCTTCCAGCGCAGCAGCCGCCTCCACCGCCTGCATCTGCTTCACCACCGCAGCCTGTGGCCGCCGCCACTTCTAGAGTCCGTCTGTCCATGCCGGCCAAGTACGACGGTGATCCCAAGTTGTGCCGCGGATTCTTATCCCAATGCTCCCTTCACCTGGAGATGTCGGCTGACCAGTTCCCCTCGGAACGAGCCAAGGTGGCATTTGTCGTTAGCCTGCTTTCGGGGAAGGCCCTGGCCTGGGCTACACCACTTTGGGACCGCAACGATCCTGCCACTGCCAGTGTCCAGAGTTTCTTTGTGGAATTTCGGAGTGTTTTTGAGGAGCCAGCCCGGGCTGCCTCAGCAGAGACTGCGTTATTGAACTTGTCCCAGGGGAGTTCCTCTGTCGGAGACTATGCTATCCGTTTCCGCACCCTGGCTTTGGAACTCTCCTGGAATAACGAGGCGCTCTGTGCTACCTTTAAGAAAGGCTTGTCCAGCGCCATAAAGGACGTCCTGGCCGCACGAGAAGTCCCTACCAACCTGAGTGACCTCATCCATTTGGCCACCAGGATTGACCTGCGTTTTGCTGAGCGACGAGAGGAACTGCTACAGGAAAAGGGAAGTGCTCGTCCCAGATGCTTTCCTCGTCTGGCGCCTATCTTCCAGCCTCCACCGCAACCCTCTTCTGGGCCTCCCGCCGAGGAAGCCATGCAGGTGGATCGGTCTCGCCTGACCACGCAAGAAAGGAACCGCCGTAGAGGCGAGAACCTCTGTTTGTACTGTGCCAGTACTGAGCACTTTCTAAAGGACTGTCCTCTCCGTCCACCGCGTCAGGGAAACGCTCGCACCTAGTCAACGTGGGAGAGGCGTTGCTAGGTGTGAATACCTCCTCTCCGCGCATTACGGTACCCGTGCGGATTTCCGTGTCCGCCAAGATCTCCTTTGCTGCCTCTGCCTTTCTGGATTCTGGTTCAGCCGGTAACTTCATCGACTCCTCGCTGGTGAACAAGTTCCACATCCCTGTGGTTCGTTTACTGAAGCCCATCTTCATCTCCACAGTTAATGGAGAGAGACTCGACGGTATGGTGCAGTTCCGTACAGAACCCCTCCAGATGGACATCGGAGTCCTGCATTCTGAGCGATTGGAGTTTTTTGTGTTACCCCATTGCACCTCAGAACTCCTCTTGGGTCTGCCCTGGCTCCAGCGCCATTGTCCCGTTCTGGATTGGACCTCCGGAGAGGTTCGAAGCTGGGGTTCGGCTTGTTTCGGCAGATGTCTCAAGTCGGTACGAGTCAAGTCTGCACCTGTTATTTCTCCTCCTCCCGGTCTGCCTGAACCATATGCGGATTTTCCAGACGTTTTTTGCAAGAAACAGGCGGAGGTGTTACCTCCACATAGGCCATATGACTGCCCCATTGACTTGCAACCTGGCACTACGCCGCCTAGGGGAAGAATCTATCCTCTCTCCCCTCCAGAGACTCTAGCCATGTCAGAGTATATCCAGGAGAACCTGCAGAGAGGGTTTATCAGGAAATCCTCTTCTCCTGCCGGAGCAGGATTCTTCTTTGTTGCGAAGGACGGTACCCTTAGGCCTTGCATAGACTTTCGGAGTCTCAACAGCATTACTGTAAAGAACCGTTACCCTCTTCCCCTGATTACGGAACTCTTTGACCGGTTACAAGGCGCCAAGTACTTCACCAAGTTGGATCTCAGAGGGGCCTATAACCTTATTCGCATCTGAGAGGGTGACGAGTGGAAGACGGCTTTTAACACCCGAGACGGGCATTTTAAGTACTTAGTCATGCCTTTCGGGCTCTGTAACGCTCCAGCGGTCTTCCAGGAGTTCGTTAACGACATTTTCCAAGACCTGCTCTATACCTGTGTCGTGGTCTATTTGGATGACCTCCTCATCTTCTCTACTAACTTAGATCAACACCGTGCTCATGTCCGCTTAGTACTCTCCCGTCTCAGAAAGAACCGTCTCTACGCTAAATTTGAAAAGTGTTTGTTCGACCGTACCAGCCTTCCCTTCCTGGGCTACATCATTTCTGCCAAGGGACTACAAATGGATCCCGCCAAACTGTCTGCCATACTGGACTGGCCTCGTCCCTCTGGCCTTAAGGCCATCCAGCGATTACTCGGATTCGCAAACTATTATAGACAGTTCATCCCGCATTACTCCACCCTTGTGGCACCAATTGTAGCCCTAACCAAGAAGGGGGCTAACCCGAAATCTTGGCCGCCCCAGGCCGAGAAGGCCTTCAGCGCTCTTAAGTCTGCCTTTGCCACCGCCCCAGTTCTGTCCAGACCGGATCCTACTAAGCCGTTCTACCTGGAAGTAGACGCTTCCTCTGTTGGTGCTGGTGCTTTGCTCATGCAAAAGACTACGAGAGGCAAGTCGGTTACTTGCGGGTTTTTCTCTAAGACTCTCTCCCGCTGAAAGAAATGATTCTATTGGGGATAGAGAATTACTCGCCATCAAGCTGGCCTTGGAAGAGTGGCGGCATTTACTGGAAGGATCGGTACATCCTGTGAACATCTACACGGATCATAAAAATTTATCTTACCTCCAGTCTGCTCAGATACTAAATCCCCGCCAAGCTCGCTGGTCTCTATTTTTTGCCAGATTTAACTTCCGAATCCACTTTCGTCCAGCGAGCAAGAACCTCAGGGCCGATGCCCTCTCTCGTTCGTCTGATGTCACAGGAGAGGAAGTCAAGCCACAGCACATTGTGCCCCCGGAATGTCTGGTCACCGTGGCACCTATAGACTTGCGTAACCTCCCTCCCGGAAAGACCTATGTTTCTCCCCGTCTTCGCCTAAAGGTTCTTAAGTGGGGACATTCTTCTCTTCTCGCAGGACATCCTGGCGTCCGAAAGACTCTACAACTTATCTCCAGGAGATATTGGTGGCCATCCTTGGAGAAGGACATCTCTGAATTTGTACAGTCCTGCTCTGTATGTGCCAGAGACAAAACCCCTCGCCAAAGACCCGCCGGCTTTCTCCAGCCACTTCCCATACCAGAGACCCCTTGGTCCAATATCGCGATGGACTTTGTTACGGACCTACCACCATCTCACGGAAAAACGATAATTTGGGTCGTCGTAGATCGTTTCTCGAAGATGGCGCACTTCATCCCGTTACCAGCCTTACCATCCGCACCTCAGTTGGCCAAGCATTTCCTCCAACACATCTTCCGGTTACACGGCCTGCCTTCACATATTGTCTCCGATAGAGGAGTCCAGTTTGTGTCCAAGTTCTGGAGGGCTCTCTGTGGATGGCTTAAAATCAAGCTGGATTTCTCTTCTTCATACCACCCCCAAACCAACGGACAAGTAGAGCGGGTCAATCAAATCTTGGGCGACTACCTTCGCCACTTCGTTTCCTCCCGTCAAGACGATTGGGTCGACCTCCTCCCGTGGGCGGAGTTCTCCTATAACCACAAAGACTCTTCCGCCACCAACAAGTCTCCCTTCTTCGTGGTTTACGGTTGTCATCCTCTGCCTCCTCTGCCGTTATCCTCCTCCTCCGGTGTACCTGCAGTGGATGACCTGGTGCAAGACTTTTCTGCCATCTGGCATGAGATGCGCCTGTCCCTCTTACAGGCCTCATCCCGCATGAAACGTCGGTCTCCTACTGTCCTGGTTCCTGGGGACAGAGTTTGGCTCTCCTCCAAGTACGTCCGCTTCAGGGTTCCTAGTTACAAGCTTGGTCCTCGTTATTTGGGACCCTACAAGGTCAAGAAGAGGATCAATCCTGTGTGTTACCAACTCCATCTCCCTCCCTCCCTTAAAATTCCCAACTGTTTTCATGTCTCCCTCCTCAAGCCTGCGGTCTTTAATCGCTTTTCCCCCAAGAATCTTCCTCCCACACCTGTATCCGGTACCTCGGATGTCTTCTCCGTTCAGGAGATATTGGCCTCTAAATTGGTCAGGGGGAGAAGATATTTTTTGGTGGACTGGGAGGGCTGCGGTCCTGAAGAGAGATCCTGGGAGCCAGAGAAGAATATCTTGGACCGTAACCTCATCCTCAGGTTTCTGGGTACCAAAAAGAGGGGGAGACCAAAGGGGGGGGGTACTGTAATGCTGAGCGCTCCGGTCCCTGCTTCTGGACCGGAGCGCTCGCAGCGTTCGTTCCAGATCCACTCACCTGTGCCCGCTCCGGCTCCCTCCTCCGCTCCCCGCTCACATGGTTCCCGGAGCGCGCGCCCCTGCACCATAGGGCGCGCGCGTGCAGGTCGTTTGAAATTTAAGGGGCCTGTTCACCAGTAATTGGTGCCTGGTCCAAACCTCCCTTCCTGTTTCCTGTGACCTGTTTCCTGTGACCTGTTTCCTGTTTCCTGTGACCCGTTTCCTGTGACCTGTTTCCTATATAAGTGACCTGCCCCTTCCAGCCATTGCCGGATCTTTGTTGCCTTGTTGCCTTAGTGAAAGCGTTATTTGTGTAATCCTTTGCCTGTTGCCGAACCCTTTGCTAACGACTATCGCCTCTGAACCTGTGCTGCCTGCCCTGACCTTTGCTACGTCTGACTACGCCTCTGCCTGTCCCTTTTGTACTACGCCTATATCAGCAGTCGGTGAGGTTGAGCCGCTACCAGAGGACACGACCTGGTAGTTACCGCCGCAGCAAGCCCATCCCGCCTTGCGGCGGGCTCTGGTGAAAACCAGTAACTACTTAGAACCGATCCTCCGGTACGGTCCACGCCAATCCCTCACTGACACAGCGGATCCACTCCCTGCATCGCTCCTGCTACCAGTCCGGACCCTGACAGCTCTAAATGTGCAAAAAACATACAATTGATGAGATATAACCTGTGCATACCAATATTGGTACTATCCACCAGGAAAGTGGAAAAAAGTGCCTGTATACAAAAAAGTGTGCATAAAAACAACTTGTGCAGTCCAGTGGATGAGGGGTCCCCACGAGATTCTCCTTTGAACTCGACCTAGCCTGTCTCTGATTGAAGTGGCCCTTTTGAATGTAAACAGTGGGGTCTTGTGGACAAAGAGGCCAAAAGAGGAATCCATGCCGTCTATGGGGACATATCGCCACCATTTGGATGCCATTTGGGAGCAAATAGGAGATTGAGGAGGCGCTCATAATGCACATATACAAAGTGAGATACCCCTGCAGAAGGGGACTGATATCTGGTGAGTGTGATCTCAGGTGGGGGACAAGAGTAAAGACTAGATATACCCCTATACACAAGTTCAGATGTTATGCCTGCCTCCAAAGACTCCCAAAAAATGCCCCAAAAAAAAAAACTCCTGCAACAACACACCTGGGCGTTTTTGTAGCAGGCGTTTTTTTTTTTTTGGCATTTTTTGGGCGTCTTTGGAGGCAGGCATAACATCTGAACTTGTGTATAGGGGTATGTATACACCTACACATAGGTGTGAAAGGAGCGAAGTCCTATGGGTGTTAATAATTTCATTAGCGCAGCCATAGGGTTCTGCTACTTTCACACCTATATATGTGTATGTGTGTGTGTATATGTATATATGTGTATGTGTGTGTGTATATGTATGTATATATATATATATGTATGTGTGTGTGTGTATATATGTGTGTGTATATATGTATGTGTATGTGTGTATGTATGTATGTATGTATGTATGTATGTATGTATGTGTGTATATATATATATATATATATATATATAATATAATCTCCCTATACACAAGTTCAGATGTCATGCCTGCCTCCAAACACGTCCACAAAAAAGCCCTATAAACGCCTGCAACAAAAAGCCAGGTGTGAAAATAGCGGAGCCACTATCCTGTTCTATTGCGATTCTAATACAAACAAACTTTTTTTTTTTTCTGGTTTTGGACATGCTACAGAGCTGAAACTTCACAGGTACACTAAATCCAAAGAAATCTAATTTTTTTTTTTTTTTTTCAATAATTGGCTCTCTATCAAAAATGACAATTTTAAGAACTTTTTTTTTGTGTGATTAATAGTCCCTGGGGCATGACCCAGAACCCTAGGCACTTTTTAGGGGAATTTATTGGGTTTTAGGGCTTCAAAATGGGGTTTTTTGATTAACTAAGTTCGGGACCCATTGATTTCAATGGGGGTTCTGAAATCCGGGCCGAACTTTCGGGTAGTTCGGGTGTTGTGGTCGAACCAAACTTTTCAAAAGTTCGATCATCCCTAGTAAAGACACTAGAGTTTACCGCACGACATTGGTGTAATCAGATATGTATGCAGGGGTTTCTTCACTGTAAGAGCAGTAAGGATGTGGAATTCTCTTCCGCAAGCAGTCGTATCAGCAGGGAGCATTGATAGTTTAAAAAAACTATTAGATGGGCACCTTAAAGACCACAACATACAGGGGTATACAATGTACGGTTAACAGCAAACACACACACACCTCATAGGTTGGACTGATGTCTTTTTTTAACCTCACTAACTATGTAACTCGGATTTTGGCCTTCCCCCCAATGCGGTGTGGAGCAGCGTCTGGCCTTTGGTACCACAGAGGGCCAGGTTCGGCATCTCCAGTTTATTTCATCATCCTTTTGGTTTTTCTGTGGTTCGTGCCTTTGTTTGAGGGGTTTGCCACTTGTCTTCCCCAGTGAGTTTCCATTGCCCTCGTGGGATCACCTCTTGGTGCTGTCGGTTCTTCAGTAACCGCTGTTGGAAAATATTCACGAGATTCCTCTGCTTGCATGTCCCAGAAGGTGGTCTTCATGGTGCCTTTCTCCTGCATGTAGGGTGTCGGAGCTGCCAGTTTGTCTTGTCCAAAAGTAATCTCTGGTTTTCATTTAAATAAGGCATGTGTTACCTTCCTTGTGTCCTAGCCTAAGCACCCTAAAGCGCTTGCCTTCCACTCTTTAGATGTGGCTCAGGCAATCAGGGTATATACCTGGTGACGACTGAGTCGTTCCAAAAATCAGATTCCCCATTTATCCTTACAGATGGATTCTGTTGGGAGCTTGCCGCATCTGCTGCTACTATTTCCAGATGGATAGGCAGACTGTGGTGCAGGCCTAATCCATTAAGGGTCAGGATCCTCCTTCCCTGTTATGGCGCATTTTATATGGGCGCTTGGTGCCTCTTGGGACTTTGGTCATCAGGCGTCAGTGGTACAGGTTTGCAAGGCATCCACCTGGTTGTCCGTACACATTTTTACAACATTATTATAAGGTGAATGTGTTGCCATCTTCGAATGCCTCCTTTTGGCTGCAAGGGGTTGCAGGCCGGAGAGGATTAGTCCTCTTTTTTTGAGGGTGTACTTTTTTGTACTTGTCAGGTGAGCTCCAGTTGTTCCTGGTTGCGCTCCTGCATTACCTGGTTGGCTATGTTTAGCCCTGTTGGGAATTGTTTCTTGCTGTTTGTTTCCCACCCCTCATGTTGATACTGCTTTGAGACGTCCCATTTGACTAATGAAGATATGTCACTGTGTCCGTCAATGAACTAAAGAGAACTGGATTTTTGTCTCACTGTAAAAATCCTTTTCTCTGATGTTCATTGACAGACAGCACCCACCCCTCTGTGGAGTTGGGTTATGTATTCTTCGGACACTGCTTGTTACTAAACTTAATCATAGAACAGGAAGTGGGAGTATACCACTTGGGACTGCCCCATGGGTGTAGTTTAAAACTTTAACCCTTTTCCGCCTACTGTCCTACTCCTAGCAAGCGCAGCATAACCCATTAGACTAATGAAGATATGTTACTGTGTCCGTCAATGAACATCAGAGAAAAGGATTTTACGGTAAGAAAATCCAGTTTTTTCCTCTAGGCACAAAGCGTGCCCTTTGTGATTTGCACATTTGGCAAGTTTACTATATGGACCATCTAGTGCCTATATGTAAGTGAGACCTATTACTAGGTACTTCTCTTTTATATTTTAGGTGTAACAAAAACCCACAACCTCTCGTATCAGGACTGTGAGTCTCTTCAAGCTGTATACAATCCAGACACCTGTCCAAATGTGCTCCGAGCACCAGCCAGGTTAGTAAATTATAATTTTTAGTCTTTACCAGAGATGCTTTATGTACTATAGTGGATTACTGGAGTGTGGGCATTCACTTTTCTATTTTATCTTACTGGCAGGCCATTTACAAAGGTTTAACAGAGGTCTTCTTCCTTCGGTCTTCTGTGCCTTCAGTCTTCTCTGCTGCTGCTGTCTTCTCCTCTGTAGACACGGTCTCCCGTGATTGTGCCAGCTCCGCTATTTGCAGCTACTATTGACACAAGAGGGGGGGGTCACCGGGTGGCCACACCCCATGGCTAGAAGAAGCCGCAAAGAGCGGAGCTGGCATAATCATAAGAAGGTGTCGGAGGAGGACCAGGTCGGCGGCACAGAAGACCAGAGGAGGATTTTTAATAAAGGACTTAAAACAGTCTTGTCATTATTTACACTACAGTGCTTTTTTTGGGGGTGAATGGGTACCCCATACTCGTTCACATGAGGAGGGCAGGATCTGGGGCACCCTTGTTAAAGCGGGCTCCCAGATTCTGATCTGCCCAGAGACTCCCACAACAACCGCCAAGGGTTGTCGGAAAGAGACCCTTGTCCCCATCAACATAAGGACAAGGTTCTCCCCATATGTTGAGGGCATGTGGCCTGGTATGGTCATTGGGGGGGGGGGGGGGCATGTTCCTCCCCGCCCCTTTCCTGACCTGCCAGGCTGCAGTTCCCCCTCTAAATCGTCATGATCCGACTTGGATGCGACTTCCATTCAAATCAATAGGCTGTCATAGGAAACCATTGATTTTGCCGTAAAATAAAAAAAACGTTTAATATTTTATGCTGCGTTTAGCAGCGTCAGATGTTTTTACAGCTGTAACACCGGTCCTCAGAATGTGCTAGACCTGGGGTTTTTTTGCAGCCTTAAAACGCCTATGCCACTTACAGCTTCTAAACGCCTGTGTGTGCATGAGACTGTAGAATAACATGGAGGGGCGTTTTTTAAGCTGCAAAAAAAAAAAAATGCATGACGCTCCTAAAAGTGGCTCTGAAAACACTGTGTGTATTAGGCCGAAGCGTCTCATCAATGAGTGGAGTTGCTTTTATGCAACACGTGTTAATGTACCATAGTGCACATTAACCTGCATGTGTTAACTCTCCACAACCGTGTGAATCCACAGACTATTACAGTACATTGGTTTTAATATAATTGGTGGTTTTGTGTGATGCACAAGATACAATGTCTGGTACATATTCAGTCCAGATAGTGAAAGTCTCTCAGGTTGTAACCCCATACTCGAAAGGAGTAGCCGAATGTGTTTTGGGTTGTAATTCTATGCCCATACTGTGTATAAAAAAATATTATTAAAATGACAACTTTGTGTTGTCATACTTTTCCAAAAGCTTATGGGGAAAAAAAAGTCTTCAAAAGATGCACAGTTGCACCAGTTTTATAAAATATCCCCCTATGTCTGTCTATGTGTATTGTGTGTGGTTACTATACAGTATATGTCCACTTGGGGGTAGCAAGTATCTATAAATGCCTATCCACATATAAATGTACATAAGATGGCAGCTTCCTTGGCTGTAAGGGATATAAAGGGTTTAGATGCACCTTAAGGTGGTTTGGACACTGATAAAAAAGAAAACGTTAATCCAACCCCCATATAACCCCGCCTCCAACCGTTTGTTTTTTCCTCATTTCCGAGGAGGTTAGATTGTGTGTGTGTGTGTGTGTGTGTTTTTTTTTATTTTTTATTTTTTTTTAGCTTTTAGTGGAAACTACAATTCTGTATAGGACATGTTTACTAGAAGGAGAGGGGGGTGTGCCAAGAGGGTGTTACTCAGGAGCTAGAGATAGAAAACCTAGGGGCAGGGTACGCAAATTCAATCAACTAATAAGGCCACATCAGTAGATGGATATACATGAAAACCTGGTCCTTATGGAAAAGGTTTAGCTCTCTAGTTTCTGCTGGGATGTCATGACCAAATCTATCCGGTTACAACTCCTCTACCTTTGTAAGCCACAGCCCTACTAAGGGGGGCTGTGCCGGTTTCCAGGTAAGGGGGATACAGGACTTGGCCACATTCAGTAGGTGACCGAGAACAGATTTCTTACATATTTTAGCATGAATTTTGGAAACGTGCAACAGGAAGCAAGCCAGGGTCATCAGGAATATTATAATCAGTAAATTTTAGTATTTTCCGGACCTCTCCCCAGAAACTCCTTATTTTAGGACAAGACCAGAAAATATGTAACAATGTTCCACATTCCTAATACAAAAATCAATCAGTGCAGACAGATGATATAAAATTAAATAAAATATTGCAGCTGAACACAAAAGATAAAGCACCGCTATCTCATAAAATATTCCATAAACAATAAAGTGCAGCGCAAGATAAAAATATAGTCCATAGACAGCAAGATCCCAATCCAATTCGGGTTGTGCAGAAAATAAGGAAACAACTCACCAGTGAATACACTGCGCTCACCTGAAAATGAAATAAATAGCGCTTTCCCCAAGGGGTTAATCACCAGGAACACTCCTCAGTAACCACTGCTCAGGCAAGGGATTCTATCAGCTGCTCCAATCCGGACTCATCCATGTGCATACCATATATAAAAGCGAGATGCTCTAAGTGCTCTCTGTAACGCACTTTATTTTTAAACATAAAAGAAGGTATTGCACTTACAGCTTGAAATAAAAGCATATTAGAGCATAGTGTTCTCTTCATGTCACCGTGCCTCTAGAACGGAGAGACACAGTGCCGATGCATACAGCACAGCTTCAAGATGCAGCTGATCCAAAGGATGGCGGCGGGTGACGAGCTGCTCCACTTCCCATATGCGTATCGTCCAATAGGGGACTTCGTCAGGGGGACGGTGAAGTTTTGCTGTCACCCACTTCCTTAAATAGCACCAGATAATCATTGTAACAAACACTGTTGAGACTGCAATGTCTCCCATCGCCATCTAGTTGCTCAATTCCCATATATCAGACTAAACTGAATATATAAAAGGCAAAAAAAAAAGTTTTCCTTAATCACCTGCCATCATCCCTATAGATCCTGCACCCACAAGACAAATCACAACATGTATATTACAAAAAAATAGTAACAAAATCCATAATAATTTTATAAATAAGATATCTAAAAATTATTTAAAACCAAATAAAAGATTTTATCTATCTGAAATGAAACAATTGAGGTCAAATTCCACATTTAACCACATTGGAGATGACACCCTTGTTTCAAAGATCCAAAAGGATTCTCGTTGACTAAAGCCTCGTACACACGCAACGAATGTTGGCCGTGAATTCGGCCAACGTCCGATCGGCCGATTGTCGGCTTGTTAGTATGATGCTTCCGACAACCGACTGCGACTTTTCGGCCGAAAAAAATCTGGTGTGCATGCTATAAAATTTTTTGTTGGCTGTCAACAGAACGGCCGATTGTTCGTCAGTCAGTACAGATTTCGGCAGACAAAAATCAGATGAGCAAGGCTGGGCATGCTCAGAGAAGAAAAAACAAACGGAAAGTAAACCAGCACATGACATCACTTCTGAAGTTGGTTTTTGTTGGCGGAAAAAATTTGTGTGCAGTCTAGAGCACATTTCAACCAACACGACAACACTGGACAAAAGACGGCCGATCGGTCAGCCAACAATCGTTGTGTGTGTACGAGGCTTAAGCCTCCTAACAAAATGACCCCCTCTCCAGTGTTTTTTAACCCGTTCTATGCCCCAGAATTTTAATTCTCTGGGATCTCTGTTGTGGTGAATACGGAAATGTTTTGATACACTATGTGTTACTTTTCCTTTTTTAATGTTACCGATATGCTCGGCAACTCTTACATGCAGGGCCCTTGACGTCCGGCCTACATACTGGAAGCCACACTTGGATTCCAGCATGTAAACGACACCTTCCGTGTTGCATGTGATAAGGTCTCTGATGTTATATTGTTTACCTGTATTTTGAGCAATAAACTCCTTCCGTTTTTTATTATTATGTTTGACCTGTTTGCATGCGGAACCTCTCCCACACGCAAAAAAGCCAGAAAGGAAAGGGAGAAAAGTTTATTTTCCTTTTGGACAGGCGGGTCAACAACCCCTGGTGCGATAATGTCCCTCAAAGTTGGCGCTCGCCGGTAGATAAACTGAGGGCGTGGAGGTAAAACAGGCCCCGGTATACAATCCCTAAGGAGAATTCCCCAATGTTTTTATAGATGATCTTTTCAACTTTTGTATGTTGAATATTGTAGTCAAGGATGATTTTAAATTCCTGTTTACCTGACCCTTTCTCCTTTTTAGAATACCTAATAACATTCCTATCCATATCTTTCACTTTCTTCGTTTCCGCCTCCCAGACTATTCTGTTAACCTTTTCTCTACAAATCCTGCAGTAAGCATCTGGGATTGAGAGATGAAATCAGCCTCCATGGAGCAATTCCTCCTAAGGCGGATATACTGGACCTTGGGGATATTGCCCAATCAAGAGGCATGATGACAACTCTCTAACGGAATGTACCCATTCCTATCTGTGGGTTTGAAATGGTGTGTGGAAGGTCCCCCTTTCCTTGAAAATTTCAAGGTCCAGAAATGTCATCTTTTCCTTGTCGATGTTCCATAAGGAAATATTCCTCTGGTTACTATTAAGTTTATCCATGAAACTTTTTGTAAACTGGCATAGTCCCCTTCCCAGACCATGAACAGGTCATCTATGTACCTACGGTAGCATGTGAGCTGTTCAGGGCGATGTTGAAAAACGGTCTCCTCCTCCCAGTGTGCCATAAAGAGATTGGCAACACTGGTAGCGAAGCAAGCGCCCATTGCAACTCCCATGGTCTGCAAGAAGATTGTTGGTTGTACCAGAAGTAATTCCGATTTAGGTAAATTCTCCTGACAGCAGCAACATTGATCAGAGGTATTCAAAAAATGTTTATAGAGGAGAGATGGAGTCCGGTACCACTGGGAGAAAATCTTAAAATTTTGTTTCCTGCACTTTTGTGCAAGTTGAAGATTTTAATGGAAAGTATATTATATTAGTACGTTGGCTTTGCGTAAAAGTTCTACCCAGGTCTACATCCCATTTTCTCAGGAAGGGTAACTTGTAGTCTTCTGATGGCAAAACCAACATAGAATAAATCTTCGAAAGCGTATGGGAAAGTGGACCCAGCTCAGTACAATATTCTTCCAATGGGGATAGGCTACGGCCATAGACACCAGGGGTGGGTAAGGTATGTAAAAAGTGGCTTTTTGTGCAGTTCGCCAGAAGTCCAAATGATATGGGCCAGTACCAGCTGTCAGAACCTGCAGTTTAGGTCAGCACCCTGATATCACAAAATAAGAGGCCCGGTACTGTCCCGAATCAAGTAACGAACTAAAGTCTCTTTTCCGTAAACCCGGACTAAAGCACGGGTTACCCAAAATGAGGAACAGTGGGGATTCCACAGGGGACAACTTACTGTTAGCGAAAAGCCAATAACAAATACGTGTCGTAGCCCCAATAAGTGGCTGTGTTTTTAAGGGAAGGCAGGAGGTCCTTATAACACCACGGGGACATTTGCAACAGCACACAGCCCTGCACTTTTTAAAGTTCGGCCAAAGTTTTAAATCACTATGTCTGCACCAATCGTTTAAACGACCTAATTGGGCTGCCTGATAGTATCTATAGAGATCAGGAACCAGCAAGCCACCCGAGCGTTTAGGGAGTCTCAGCAAAGACCTCCCAATCCTTGGGTGTTTATGCACCCAAATAAACCCAGTAAAGAGTGCATGTACTCTTTTGAAGTACTTCATGGGTATAACAATAGGTAGGGCTTAAAACAAGAATAAAAACATTGGTAAAATACTTATTTAAATAAAATTGCATCTCCCAGACCAAGAATGAAGCCTCAAGTGCTAAGCTTCCAACAACGTGTTTGCTCTATTTGGAAGTGGCAGGAAGTTTAGGTCGAAGGTACGTGAAAGATCTGCCGGGATAAAGTTACCTAGATACTTCAAGGCTAGATCAGTTCATTTAAATGTGAACGGAGTTTCCCTCGTCTGGAGCTCCTGTATGAAAGCATGTAGATTATGCCCCCCCACCCGATCAAGGCGGTGACCAGCCGTTCTAAAAAACGGAGGACTGCTTCTCCGCTGCCGATGTCCGTTGGACTTACGAAGCACTGCCCGAGCTGACTGAAGAAGTGGGGGAGACCGAAGCTTCCTGAACCAACGCTACCCCAATTGCTTGGTCTTTTGTATTCTCCATCTTCGATCCGCCACTGTGCTTGTGTGTACCTGGGAAATAATGCTGAATCTCGGTCTTGGGTCCACTACTTTTGGGGGTCTTGCAAGAGGTTCTAGGCTTCCGTTGCTTAGTCGATCACATGCCGCTGTTAACAAGTAGTGTGATCGGTCAGACCCAAGAGCTTAGGTGTTCTGTGTCTTCACACGGCCATGTCCAGACCACCCCCCCCCCCCCACCTTTCCATTTTAAACTGTAGCCAGTGTCTTTTCCCAAACCCGTCAAAAATTCAATGCCTATTTTTTTTTTTTTTTTAAGCAAAGGTCCTAGGGCAGGGGTCTTCAAACTATGGCCCTCCAGTTGTTCAGGAACTACAATTCCCATCATGCCTAGTCATGTCTGTGAATGTAAGAGTTTTACAATGCCTCATGGGATGTGTAGTTCTGCAGCAGCTGGAGGGCTGTAGTTTGGAGATCCCTGGCCTAGAGGATAAATGGTGGGTGTTCACATGGTATTTACACAGCGTTTTTTTTAAATGCAAATTGTTTTGGGGGAAAAATACATTTTGATTTTAGTGAACACAAACCCAATATAATGCCCATTTTTTGGTAAAATATAAAAATGTAATGTCGAGTACATGGATACCAAACGTGACCCTTTAAAATTGGGCATGCCAGTGGAGCGGTGACAAACTACAGTACATTAACCACTTAAGTTAAAATCAGTATTTCTCTTTCGTTCATTGACACACACAGGTCCAGAATCTTCATGACCTTTGGGTTATGCTGCCCCCTACATTAGGACACCAGGCAGGAAAAAACTACCACGTCTATGGGGGGAGTCCCAGGGGATATAATCCCACTCTTCTGCTTAGTCAGGTGTAAGGACCTAGTTCATTGCTGGGATCTTTGGTCCTAGCTTTTTTCCTTTGTTAAAAAAAAAAAAAAAAAAGGTTTTTCTTTGTTTTTCTATTCCTGTGAGAACTACAATCCACTGGGCGATGGACTGGTTATCTGCTGGATCCAGAGGGTCCCCCCAGTCTGGCCAGCGAGAGAACGCATGCCTCAGCTCCGCGCTAGGTCAGCCGCGACATAGCCCCCACTGGACAGGGGCTTGCCTGCGAGTTAAATGTCTCGCCAGGGCCTGGCCCCGGCCTGAGTCGCAGCGTGCCTCCTGGCCTACAACACCCCCATTCCGGTGGAGTGGTGGACTGTCCCGAGTGGTGCCCAAAGTAGTGTTCCCCCCCCTTCCCCCTCTCCCCTGGTGGTCTTTTAGGGTGATTGTGGGCACCTCCCTGGGACGGTCAAACCCCCGGGTTCCCGTCCTTCCCTCCTTTTAGTTGTCCTGGTGGGGGCTCCTGCCAGGGCCCACCCTTCCTGCTAGATAATCTCTTGAGATCCCCTATGGGTCCCGGGAGCTGCGTGTGCCCACCATTTTGCTGTAGATGGTTGGCTATGTTATCGGCGGCCATGTTTGTGATGTCCAGCTGCCATTTTCTTGTGGTTTCCCATTGAAACCAGTGGCAGCCGTGTTTTTGGAGCCTTATGGGCGGTGAATTTGGTGGTGGAGCCCCTCCTTATCCCCTAGTGCTGACTCCTAGACTTCCTCTTTCCTTCTGATCACCGCATGGTGTGCAGTATCTGGTGCTGCTTAGTGCCTGTCCTGTGGTGGTGAGTCCCTGTGGGTGCCTTTATTGCTCTCCCTCTCTCTGGTGTAGCAGCGGCTGGTTGTGCTGGGATTCGTGGTGCCGCTAGCGTGGCTTTGGGAGGTGGGTCGCATAGCAGTGCTTCTCATTTTGCCTGTATGGTACCGTTAGTTAACTCATGGAGTCCCTGGAGCACATTTCGCTACCTGATCCCCTCTGAGGCTGCGGAGCCCTCTGGGTCCCAGTCATCTCTGTCTGCACTGATGGCAATCCTGGACTCCTTAGTGTCCAAAGTTGATTTGGTCCAGCAAAAAGCACCCCCCGTCTTCACCTGCCTTCTCGGTCTCATCAGATTCTGAGTCTGATCTGGCCACCGCGGATGCGAATCACTCTGCTGGGTCTGCGTCCACGCACCCTGAGTGTTTTGATGATTCCTCTTTTACTGCAGCTGCGCTTGAAAAGGCACTGGTGGATGCACTGATTGATTTGGTTCAGGAAACCTTAAAGATGGAGGATGCTGCTGTGTCGGAGGTGCCAGTCCCTTTTGGTACCCGCAGATCCTGAGAAGTGGCAAAGGTATTCCCTTTTCCGGCCTACTTTGACAAAATTGTTGCGAGTCAGTGAGGTTACCCTAAATGCAATACGACGGTGCCTAAGCGTTTCGCTAGATGATATCCCTTTTGGAGTCCCTGTTGAAAAAAGTGGACAGTCCCACCTGAGGCGGATTCTCAGGTTTCCAGGCAGAATAAATCTGGTGGAGGAGTCTCTGACTTTTAAAGATCTCTTTGACAGGAGAGCCGAGACTTTGGTCCGCCACATGTTTACTGTGTCCGGTTTGATCCTTAAGCCGGTGTTCACCATAGCCTTGGTGTTGCAGACTCTGCTGGAGTAGGCGGGGATTTTGCGCCAGGATATGAAGGGGGAACAGCTTCCCCCCTGCCCAGAGCTGGCGGAACCAGTTGGTCCAGGGGTTGCAGTTTATCTGCGATACCGCTGAATGCGGCCCCCCTAGTCTCTAGGCTGTGCATGACAGCAGTGGTCCTTCGGCGCATGATGTGGCTGAAATGCTGGTCTGCGGACCAAGAAGGCCTTATCTGATCTCCCCTTTGTGGGGGATCGCCTGTTCAGATCTTTCCTGGATATCATTAAGGGTCTTACGGGGGGAAGAGTACTCTTCTTCCACAGGCTGCCAGGGGCAAGGAGTCTCGTCGCAGACGTTGGCCTTTTTTTCTCGGCTCATAATCGGCCTTTTTGTTCCTCAGGATCTCAAGGCAAGGGATCCAAGTTTGTCAGGACCTCCTCCGTTGGTTCCAAGAGGACCTGGTCTGGTAAGCCAAGAGCGGGTCCTTCCGGACCTGCAGACAAGCCCTCTTCTACCTGAAGGGGGGACATCTTCGCTTCTTTCTGGACCCCTGGAACTCCCTGATTCAAGACAAGTGGGTCAACGAGCTGATTCGGTCCAGCTACAAGATCGAGTTCAGTCTTATCCTCCAGAGAGGTTCTTTCCTTCCAGCCTGCATTTGTCCCCAGACCTCCTGTGGGGTTTCTTCGGGGCGGTGCAAGACTTGCTACTACAAAGGGTGATTGTACCGGTTCCAAAATCGGAAAGTTTACAAGGTTTTTTTTTTTTTTTTCAAACCTGTTTACCGTTCCCAGGAAGGAAGGCAAGGTAAGTCCAATCCTGGACCTCAAGGCTCTGAACTGCTTTGTGTGAGTGCAGAAGTTCCGAATGGAGTCCATTCCTACGGTAGTGGCATCCCTACATCAAGGGGATCTTCTGGCCTCTATCGATATCAAGGACGCTTACCTTCATATTCCAATATATGTCAGTCATCCGCGCCTCCTCCTCTTTGCCGCGGGCGAGGAGCATTATCGATTCGTGGCATTACCCTTTGGTCTCTCCTCAGCTCCTCGGGTCTTCACAAAAGTGTTGGCCCTGGTGTTAGCATTGTTGCTCCAGCGGAGCATTGCGGTGCTGGGGTACCTGGATGATGCGAGCAGAGTCTGGACAACCTGGTGGTCAGTGGTGCGGACTCTGCAGGAGTTTGGTTGGAAGTTGAAATTCCAAAAATCTGCTCTAGCTCTGTCCACCAACTTGGGACTATCTGGGTCTAAATCTGGACTAAGCCAGGGTGGTTTCTCCCAAAGGACAAGCTCCAAAAGCTGCAGGATGCGATTCAGCTCCTGTTGTCCAGCAGTCGGTCATCTCTCTGGACTTGCATGCAGGTGCTGGGACTGATGGGGTCTACCTTCGAGGCGATTCCGTTTGTACAGTTCCACACAAGATCTCTGCAAAGATAGATTCTGCCAAGTGGGATAAGAGTCCAGAGTCTCTAGCCACTCTGATCCTGTTGAGCCAGGGTACGAGAGGGTCCCTGATCTGGTGGCTTCTGGCACTTCAACAGGGCAAATCCTTCCTTCCCATGTACTGGACAGTGGTCACCACGGATGCCAGCTTGTCCGAGAGGGGAGGCGTTCTCGACACTGATTGTTCTCAGGTGGTTTGGAATCTGGCAGAGTCCAGACTACTGGAACTGATCAATTATCTGGAACTTCGGGCAATCAGACTTTGCCTGGCTCATTGGACAAATCGCCTTCAGGGGTGTCCGGTAAGGAATCAATTAGACAATGCCACGGTCGTGACTTATGTCAATCACCAAGGGGGCACAAGAAGTGTTCTGGCAGCTCGAGAAGTAGCTGGCATTCTAAAGTGGGCAGAACGCTTCGTTCCAGCCCTCTCTGCTGTGCATATTCCAGGGGTGGAAAATTTGCAAGCAGATTACTTCAGTCGACAGGCGTTGGGACCAGGGAGAATGGTCACTTCATCCGGAGGTTTTTCATCAGCTGTGTCTCCGGTGGGGAATTCCCAAGCTGGACCTGTTGGCCTCTCGTCTCAACAGGAAGGTACAGAGATTTGTGGCATCCAAGAGACAAACTGGTGGCTCCTTGGGGCCAGTATCGTCTAATATACGCCTTCCCCACTCTAAAATTTCTGCAAAGACTCCTGCAAAGGTTTGAGGCAGAAGGGATTCTGGTCATCATAGTGGCCCCAGACTGGCTTTGCCGGTCTTGGTACGCAGATCTGATATGGTTTGTCTCCGATGCTCCTTGGAGACTTCCTCTCAGAGAAGATCTATTGGCCCAAGGACCAATCTTCCATCCTGCTTTAATCGCTGGCTTTAATGGCTTGGCTTTTGAAAGCCAGGTGCTGAAGGATAGAGGGTTGTCTGAATCTGTGATTCCCATGTTGTTGAAGGCTAGAAAATCTACCTCCTAGGAAGATTTACCATCGCGAGTCACTTGGGGTTCACACCGGATCCTTTTCTGTGGCTCGGATTTTGACATTCCTCCGAGGTGTTGAGCAGCGTCTGGCCTTGGGTACCATCAAGGGCCAGGTTTTGGCCTTGGCGGTTTTCTTTCAACGTCCTTTGGTTACGCATTCTTTGGTTCGCACCTTTAATTTAGGGGGTTCGCCATTTGGCTCCCCCAGTACGGTCTCTTGCCTTCGTAGGGACCTCAATTTGGTGCTGTCGGTTCTCCAGAAACCGCCTTTTGAAAATCTATGCGTGATTCCTCTGCTTACATAGTCCCAGAAGGTGGCCTTCTTGGTGGCTATTACTTCTACACGCAGGATGTCTGAGCTGGCGGCGTTGTCTTGTCGTTCACCTTTATCTGGTGGCTCAGAGGTGATTCGCCCTTGTCAGTTGTTGTTTCTGGTTTCCATCTGAATGAAGACATTGTGTTGCCTTCCCTGTGTCCTAACCCTAAACATCCTAAGGAGATTGCCTTGCATTCTCTGGATGTGGTTCGGGCGATCAGGGTGTACCTTGCGGCATCCGAGTCCTTTAGGAAATCAGACTCTCTATTTGTCCTTATGGATGGACCTCGGAAAGGGTGGGCCACATCTGCTGCGACCATTTCCAAATGGATCAGACAGACTGTGGTGCAGGCCTATTCAATCAAGAATCAGGTTCCTCCTTTCCCTGTTAAGGCACATTCTACTCGAGCGCCTAGTGCCTCCTGGGCCTTCTGTCATTAGGCGTCAGTGATGCAGGTTTGCAAGGCGGCCACCTAGTCGTCGGTGCACACTTTTACAAAGTTTTATAAGGTGGATGTGTTGGCATCTGCAGATGCTGCTTTTGGCTGCAAGGTTTTGCAGGCTGCTCTTTAAGAGGACCTGGTCCTCTTTGAGAGTGTTTGGTTTTTTTTTTTTTTTCAGGTGAGCTCCAGTTGTTCCTGGTTGAGCTCCGTGTTACCTGGATTGCTAGGTTTAGTCCAATGGTGGAAAGAGAAAATTGGATTTTTGTCTTACCGTAAAATCCTTTTCTCTGATGTTCATTGACGGACACAGTACCCACCCCTCTATTGAGTTGGGTTGTTTTTTTCTTCTGACACTGCTTGTAACAAAACTGAGTGCCTATAGCAGAGAGTGGGAGTATACCCCAGAGACTGCCCCATAGGCGTGGTAAAGTTTTTTTTTTTATCTGCCTAGTGTCCTACTCCTGTAGGGGGCAGCATCACCCAATGGTCATGAAGATTCTGGAGCTGTCTGTCGAACGAAAGAGAAAAGGATTTTATGTGAAGATAAAAATCCGTTTTTTTTTTTGCTAGAAAATAATTTAGAACCCCCCAAACATTATATATTTTTTTTTTTAGCAAAGACTCTTGAGAATAAAATGGCGGCCATTGCAATATTTTAGGTCACACAGTATTTGCGCAGGGATCTTTCAAACAATTTTTCTTTGGGAAAAAATACACTTCACTGATTTTAAAAAAACGAGCCTGTAAAGTTACCCCAATTTTTTGTATATTGTGAAAGATGTCGCACCGAGTAAATGGATACCGAACAACAGTTTATTATTTAAAATTGCGTGCACACGTGGAATGGCGTCCAACTACAGTACTTAAAAATCTCCATAGGTGTCGCTTTTAAAAATTTAACGGTTACCAGTTTAGAGTTAGAGAAGGTCATTTGCTAGAATTCTTGCTCTGAGGATTGCGGCGATACCTCACATGTGATTTGAACACCGTTTACATTTTGCAGGCGTGACTTGCGTATTCCTTTTTTTTGCGAATCGATTTGTTGGCCAGCCAATTAGTAGGCCTGCATACAGGATGCATGATTTGTTTACATATCAGGAAATACAGTGCATTGCACACACAACACAGTACACCATCAGGCTCGGTTTCCACTAGTGCGACTTGCGGTGCGACTTGACACATGTCAAGTCGCACAGCAAGTCAAAACCCATTGTTTTCAATGGGGCCCGTTTCCACTGCCGCGGCTTCAGTTGCGGCGACTTCAAAAGTAGATCGTGCACTACTTTTGAGCCGCCTTCAGTGCGACTTCCCTCTATATATGAGGGACAAGTCTCACTGAAGCCGCAGTTTACTTTTGCTACGAAGTCGTGCTAGAAGTAGCACGACTTCGTAGCGGCATTAGTGGAAACCGAGGCTCAGTACGTGCCTGAGAACTTGTGAATGTGTGAGGAGCAATCCCTCATGGGACATGTAGTCCTGGGCAGGAAGTGAGTGGTTCTAAAGACAGTTTTATTTTATTTTTTTTACCTTGCTATAGGGGCACTCTATATACTATAATTTGCGGCTTGCTATTTGGGCACTCTGAAGCCAGGAGGAGCCAGAAGCATGGATGGGGGGATCCCAGAAGAAGAGAATCGGTGCCGCTCTGTGAAAAACCATTACACAGAGCAGGTAAGTATTACTTGTTTGTTTAAATAAAAAAAAAAAAAAAAAAAAAAAAAAAACCTTTAAAGACACTGCAGGGAAGATCCACATCCTGAACCCAGAGGAGGGGGAGGCTGATAGATTGGAGGTAATATAAGGCATTACAATTACATTTAAAGTAAACTTTTACCACTATTGTGCATTATATTTAATTAACATATTCCACCCTTCATGTCTGACTCCTAGTTAAAATGTCTATCTCTCTCTCTCTATCTCAGTTTCACAGAATAAATGAACCTCTTATAGTAGCGATTATCTGCTCTTTTTGTACTACAAAAGGATTATTAATATTTTTTTTTTTTTTTTAACCCCATTATTACAGGTAATGCCAACAAAATCATGCTGCTGCAACTGAGTCTTAGGCCTGAGTTACACCTATGCGTTTTGGTTTTTTTTTGGTGCTTTTTGCAGAAATTTACTACTATGCAGTTTTTCAGCTGCCGCGTATTTGGAAAGGGTAAAGGACTTTTTTTCAACGCAAAACAGTGTTTTTTTTTTTTTTTTTTTTTTTTGCTTAAATAGACTTTAGTGGAGAAGCCGCAGAAAAGCATGTAATGCATTTTTTCTCGCTCTGTGTTTTATAATTTGTCCAACAACAAATTGGACAAAAAAAGCCTAAATAATGCTACAAGCACTGCAGAAACGGATCAAAAGCAAACTGCATAGGTGTGAACCCAGTCCTATGCTGACCATACACTTATCCATTTTCGGAGGAGAATATTCATACGAAAAATCTTTTATACATTTGCTGAATGAAAGAATGTCGTTTGAAAATTTCACTTGCCTTTAACATTCAGTTTTAAATTGAATGTAAAACCACATATCCGGTCTGAAAATTTCTTCCACCAAGAAGTTTTCTATTCTGCTCCATTGAATTTCCCCCTCACTGTGGTCGAAAAACAAATGTCAATTCGACCCCACTAGCTATAAGAACATCGAACTTATGTTCTTAAAATGAAAGATGTTGTTTTTGTATGGGCAGTATAAGTGACAGCAGGTGCAGGTAGCTTTTATCAAGCAATCTGCCTACGACAAGGGAGTCTGTCATACATAATATATTACATTTCTGCATGGAAATTGGCAAAAAAATCTCATTGGTTTTTTCTCTAAATAAAAAATTTCATCTCTGCGTCTGATATTTACGGATCAGAGATATTTACAGTGCCTTGCGAAAGTATTCGGCCCCCTTTTAACTTTTCGACCTTTTGCCACATTTCAGGCTTCAAACATAAAGATATAAAACTGTAATTTTTTGTGAAGAATCAACAACTGGGACACAATCATGTAGTGGAACGAAATTTATTGGATATTTGGGATGGGGGTGGGACCCCCTTCCATCATCCTGTAAAAATAATCCTGCGGCTGTATAGCTGCTAGGATTACTTTTACAATAATGGGCAATGGCCGAATCTTAAATACTGGTATCACGACTGTAGCTGCAGTCCTGATCCTAGTATAACTGCTTCAGTATGAGGCCGAATATACACGTATCGCATATTCTGCTTGAGGCCCTCTTTCTTTCACATAGCAGTTTCCACCTAGTGGTGCTACCTGCGCCTTGCTGTGGAATAGTCCTTCTGGTTAGTAGTGATTTCCGTATTTGTGCCCCCATTTGTTATACAGCCTTGTTCAGGCATTCATTTCTTTGGATATTCTCTAGCTGTTGCCCATCCCTCAGTTGGGACTACCCAATTTTCTATGAATACTTAAATTCCTGTGTCCCCAAAAGGACAAAGAAAATAGGGCCTTCTATTTTGCAACAAGTACAAAAATCCTATCTGGTGCTGGCCTTATGTATTGCTTGCTCACAAAACTGGGGCATGATGGTTGGAAATGCGTTAATACGGGGGCTAGCTTTACGCGGTTTTTGTTTGCCAGTGTCCAAACCACCTGAAGGCAGCATTTGTGTAAAGATTCCTACATTCCTGTTACTCAGTGGTGTTCAAGAAAATAATTAATGCTGTTTAAAAAAAAATGTATTTTTCTTTTTAATGACTATTGCTGTTGAAAAATTAGAAAAATAAATAAATAGCCTATGGAAAATGTTGGGTTGCAAATCTGTGTCAACTAAAATAAATGGAATTCGGCCACAGTTCCTGCTTCAAAGCTGTCGTCTTTCTGTAAACTTGCTATTTTATAATTTACTGGCGACTCTCCTTTTTTCTTTTTTTTTTTTTTTTAGGCTGCTTTCAGATGCTGTTGTGCATTTTCCATTGACACTTGTCGAGGTGACACTGATGGCCAGTCCTTGTGGAAAGGTCACACTTAAGAACTATGTGGAGGATGAAGTAGGTAAGATGTTTTATCTTTACAAGGGTAGTTTTGCAGTAAGTGCATTTATAAAAAAAACCTTTCTCTATCTTTCATTGACGGACGCAGTCTTCTGATCTTCATATCAGTAGGTTATACTGCCCCCTACAGGAGTAGGACACTAGGCAGAAAAAAAATTCTGGCTATACTTCTGGGAAGTCCCATGGGGTATAATCTCTCTCTCTTTCTCTTTCTCTTTCTCTTTCTCTTTCTCTTTCTCTTTCTCTTTCTCTTTCTCTTTCTCTTTCTCTTTCTCTTTCTCTTTCTCTTTCTCTTTCTCTTTCTCTTTCTCTTTCGCGGAGAGGGGTTCTGTCAGGAGATGGCGCCCGCCTGTTCCTAATATGGTGAGTAAATGGGGTTTCTACCTGTCGCTCCAGGGCCCACCTTTCAATCGATCCCATCCAGGAGACTGGGGGGTCCCCATGAAGGTTCTCAGTAGCTCTGCAGGCTGCCATTTTCTTGTAGCCCATGTGCTCTACATGAATCGGCGGCCATCTTTGTACACCTGGCGCAATTTTGCAGTGTTTTTCTGATAGGAATCACTGAATGGGAGTTCCTGGAGGCATTTTTCTGGGTGGAGCCCCTCCCTATACCCTTGCTCTGATCTTCAGTTGCTTTCTGGATGGAAATCGCTGCTGACACGTGCTGTGCAGACATTCTAGGCCTCCTGGTGCATCTTTGGTGTAGGGTGGGTAGTCTGGGGTGTCTCTCTATGGGAGGCGACCTGCGGCGACCTGTGAGGCGACCAGGTCGCCTCACAGGTCGCCCCAGTGTGAACGGGGGCTTAGTCTCCCTTGAAGGTGTTTGTTTTTTTCAGGTGGGTTTCATCTTGTTGTTCTGATGAGTTCTATCTTGCCTGGTTGGCTATGGTTTAGTCTTGGGGACTTATTTTTCTACTGTTCCCAACCCTCATTTTATTGCACTGCTTTGGGACATCCCTACTGATATGAAGATAATAAGACTGCGTCCGCCAATGAACGATAGAGAAAATTGGATTTTTGTCTTACCGTGAAATCCTTTTCTCTGAAGTTCATTGACGGACGCAGTACCCGCCTCTCTATTTTGATTTGGGTGGTATTATTTTCTGACACTGCTTTGATACAAAACTGACATCCTATAGCAGGGAGAGGGAGAGTATACCCCCTGGGACTGCCCATAGGTGTAGCCAGAACTTTTTTCTGCCTAGTGTCCTACTCCTGTAGGGGGCACCACTGATATGAAGTTCAGAACTTTTTAGAGAAAAGGATTTTACAGTAAGACAAAAATCCAATTTTTCTGGGTCCGTCATGACAAGTATTTTAAATATAAGGAAATTCCTGATGTAGCATTAATGCTGTCTTAGAACTGTGTTGCATAGGGCACTTAGTGTTCAGACAGGGGCTCAGTTTCTCACTCGTATACTCCTTCCTGTGCAGGCAGCATTATGAGTAAATGCTAGACATTTCTTGGGCTTCATATGACTGCCGTCAAAAAGCAGTGGTTTCCTGGAGGTGGTAGTAAACATTATCTGCACACACTGTGTGACCCATCACCAGCAAAATCAGGGGCAAGTCCTGTTACTCTTAGCATGTGAACACTTATCTTATGGGGTTTATGCGAATAGAGCCTCTGCATCCAGGGTTGGCATTTCTGCAGAGTTCTGGCTGCAGCTAATTGGCTAGTTTTATGCAGCCTTAACAAAGATTGTCACAAAGAGCTCCTCTGGTTTTCTGGGCCTCTCAGCCTTTACATATTTCAGGCCGAAAAATATAGGTACCAGTAAGGGGTGGAAACTAGCGAAGCAACATAAAGACCTTTGTTTATTTTTAAAAGGAGGAGAAACCTTTAGTGGTAAGGAAAAAGTATAGTAACTCAGCAGACCTCCATTATCCTTCACAGTAATCATTTTCTGTGGGGGACTTCTTGAAACAAGATCACCCCACTCCCAAGATTCTGGATCAATAACAATTAAATGTATACAACAATTTACCTTGAGTCGGTTCACACTGGGGCGGCACGACTCTGTACTACTTCGGGGGCGACTTGTGCATTCCCATGCACCACGACTTCTGAGCGACTTGCATGGACTTCACATAATGGAAGTCTATGCAAGTCGCTCTGAGGTCGCCCCGAGGTAGTACAGGACCCATTTTCTAAGACGGAGTGACTTGTGTCGCTTCTATTAGAACGGGTCCTGTAGCAGTCAATGGACCATGAGGGAGCGTGACTTGTCAGGCTGACAAGTCGCCTGACAAGTTGGGCTAGTGTGAATCGAGTCTTACTGTGAAATACGGATTACAATCCTTGCTTGATTTGGTGGCAGTGCTGCATTTATAAGCTTCAGCACTTCACACTGCAAGTCCACTCATGTGCATTTGTTGAGCTGGAAATCGAGGTCTCAACAAAGAGCATAATAAGGCTTGCTGGTAATTGTATAAGAGGTAAAATTATTATCCATGGTATCCTTGATAATATTTTCTAAGGCCAGAAACTGCAAATGCTATTTAAATTGTGTTATTCAAAGCAAACTCCCCCCATCCATCCTTGTCTCTCTGCTTTTTATTTTGTTGAGAAATCGCATAAAAAAAACCATCCATTAGCATTTCTAGCTATGGTTATCTTGAGTAATGATTTGTGTTGCATCGGTTTCCTGGAATCCATTTGATTTTCTTCGCTCAGGCATCCAGGTAGGAGGATTATTCATTATAAAATATAAATGTGCCAAGAGAAATATGGGGGCTTATGTGTCAGATTGTGAGGCGCCATGCTTATCTACTGACTTCAATGCTTGAATCATTAAAAAAACTGAGAAGACACTTTTAACCACTTCAGCCCCAGCCCTATTTCAGACACTTTTTGTTCACAAGTTAAAATCAGTATTTTTTCCTAGAAAACTACTTGAAACCCCCAAACATTATATATATTTTTTTAGCAAAGACTCTGGAGAATAAAATGTCGGTCATTGCAATATTTTTTGTCACGCGGTATTTGCGCAGCCGTCTTTAAAACGCCATTCTTTCGGAAAATTTTTGAAAAATCACATTTAACTGCATTTAAAAAATACTAAACAGTAAAGTTAGCCCATTTTTTTTTGTATATTGTGAAAGATGTCACGCCGAGTAAATAGATACCCAACATGTTACAGTTTAAAATTGCGCACACCCGTGGGATGGCGACAAACTACGGTCAATACTCTATTAGCTTTTAGGCGATCTCTGAAAACCCTCCTTTTCAAAGAAGCCTATCCTACCAACCCCTAACAAATGTACCTCCATTTTCTCCATCAACCCATCCTCCACTGTTATTGCCTTTTTGTTTCACTTGACCCTCCCTTCTAGATTGTAAGCTTTAACAAGCAGGGCCCTCTAGTTCCTCCTGTTTTGAACTGTATTGTAACTGTATTGTCTTCCCTCACATTGTAAAGCGCTGCGCAAACTGTTGGCGCTATATAAATCCTGTATAATAATAATAATAATAAATAGAGATCTCAATTGGCGACGCTTTAAATTTTTTTAACGGTTACCAGTTTAGAGTTAGAGTGTAGCTCTTTTTTTTTTAAATTATTGCTCATGCTCTGGCGATCATGGCGATACCTCACATGTGTGGTTTGAACAGCGATTTCATTCGTGGCTCGACTTCCGTATACGTTTTTTTTCGTGCTTACGGTGACGGGGGCAGCTAAAAATATTTTTTTTTTTTCTCCTATTTTATTTTTTTAACTTTATTACAGGTTTTTAAAAAAAAAAAAAAAAAAATCTGATCACTTTTATTGCTGTCACAAGCAATGTAAACATCCCTTGTGACAGCAATATGCAGTGACAGGCACTCTTTATGGAGGGATCGAGGGTCTAAAAGAACCTAGACCCCTCCACTACACTTCCATGTATGCAAAACGCCATAAACAGCATTTTTGCATACAGCCGTTTTTTAAATTTGCCGCCTTTTGCAGCAGAGTAACCCGGAAGTGACGTCATGGACGCCGCCTCCGGGTTACGTCATCGGAGACCCGATCCAGCCGGCGTACGCGGAAGGCGGCAGGAGGGGGGACGTCCCCTCCCACTCACCCGGGTAACAATCGAGCGGCTCCCGAGCCGCATCGGTCGTTACCGATGGAAAGCCGACCGTCGGCTGTTAACCACGGTACCGGGATGGTGCCTCTAGCTAGAGGCATCATCCCGGTATAACACCGCAAAGTCTGCCGACGTAGATCTACGTCACTTTGCGGTAAGTGGTTAAGTGCAGTAATAAAACACTTTAAAGCGGAGTTCCGGCCTCGGGGGTCAATTTGAGCTAAAAATACCCCCGGGACAGTAACCATGGATAGCCTCTGAACTGTCCCGGGTCGCACTTACCTGTAAGAAGAAATACTTACCTTGAAAATTTCTTCTCCAGCGCTGCCATCTCAGGTGTGGGCAGCTGAAGCCGCAGCGTCCCTCTTCGTGTCCTCTTCGTGACGTCGGAGTCCCACTATGCACTGCACCAGCCCCGCTCGTCCCTTCCGGTGCAGGCGCGGCATCCCTGCACAGCTTCTGGGCATGCCCAGAAGCTGTTTAGCAATGAATACCACGCCTGCACCGGAAGTGACGAGCGGGGCCGGTGCAGACGCATTGTATCCTGGGAGCGATGACATTCAGCTCCCAGGAATCATCGCAAACCGGAAGTGACGGCGTGGGCCGTGGCCGCAGAGGGAGGAAGTGGAAGGAAGGTGAGTATATTTTCTTCTATAATAAGGTAAGAGACCAGAAAAAAAAATCGCCATTATCCATTTCTTTTTCAGGATCCCCTTAGCAAGCGGATGGCTCAAAATCGATTTTATCGATTTTGAGGCCGGAACTCCGCTTTTAATGACAAGGAAGGGGTAAAAACACCTACAAGATTGAAGTGAAAAACAGGCCTATCAATGAATCCATAAAGTCCAGCAGGATGCCTCCTGGGAGTAAAGACAGCGGCAGGTGGAAGTTCCAGGAAACCCTGTGTCTCTGATCCAAGATGGGAGAGCCATGCTGTCAAGACCAGCATGTTGGTTGAGGTTGTCTTTGGGAAATAGACGTGTGAGTACTGCCAGCATTGCTGCAGAGGTTGAAGGGGTCGGGGGTCCGCCTGTCAGTGCTCAGACCATACGCAGCACACTGCATCAAATTGGTCTGCGTGACTGTCGTCCCAGAAGGAAGCCTCTTCTAAAGATGATGCACAAGAAAGCCAGCAAACAGTTTGCTGAAAACAAAGAGACTAAGGACATGGATTACTTTGAATAATGTCCTGTAGTCTGATGAGACCAAGATAAACTTATTTGGTTCAGATGGTGCGTGTTTGGCGACAACCAGGTGAGGAGTACAAGGACAAGTGTGTCTTGCCTACAGTCAAGCATGGTGGTGGGAGTGTCATGGTCTGGGGCTGCATGAGTGCTGCTGGCACTGGGGAGCTACAGTTCATTGAGGGAACCATGAATGCCAACATGTACTGTGACATACTGAAGCAGAGCATGATCCCCTCCATTCGGAGACTGAGCCACAGGGCAGTATTCCAACAGAACGACCCCAAACACACCGCCAAGACGACCACTGCCTTGCTAAAGAAGCTGAGGGTAAAGGTGATGGACCAGCCAAGCATGTCTCTTGACCTAAACCCTATTGAGCATCTGTGGGGGCATCCTCCAATGGAAGGTGGAGGATCGCAAGGTCTCTAACATCCACCAGCTCCGTGATGTCATGGAGGAGTGGAAGAGGACTCCAGTGGCAACCTGTGAAGCTCTTGTGAACTCCATGCCCAAGAGGGGTTACGGCAGTGCTGGAAAATAATGGTGGCGTTACAAAATATTGACACTTTGGGCCCAGTTTGGACTTATTCACTTACTACTTACTTACTATAATATAGTTTTCCCTACTTTTAAGTTGATGAAACTTGCTGTCCCATGCTGCATAGTTTTTCATCTGTCTAGTTACCTTTTATTATACTTGTTGTCATATTTTCCCCCATTTTATGGTGTTGCTGACACCTGTAGTCCCATGTTGCACACCTTGCATCCCATATTGAGTGTTTACACTCTGTCAAAATATCAGAATTTAATTGTATCTATCTATGTTCTACTTGTTGCAGTTCTGTCCCAGTCAGTGTTTGTCTTGTGTATCTTTACCTTTACTGCAGCGAGTTTTATTCCATTGCACACTGCCATCAAATTATCTTGCAGTTGTTCTCAGTCCCCATACACCCCCTGCCAATTGTCCCCCGCCCCTTACTCTCATATAAACCCCTTCCCCTTGTATCACTACTTTGGTTTGAAGAAGGAGCGACTGGGCATGCTCCCATACATGTCTCTTCCGGTTGTCTGGATTCCATGCTGGTCCTGACCACACAGCTCTCCATCTTGGAACAGACCCAAGATTTCCCACTGCTGGTCAGCTGGAACTTACACCTGACGCTGTCTTTACTCCCAGGAGGCATTCCGCTGGATGATATGGATTCATTGATATGCCTGTTTTTCACTTCCATCTTGTGTTTTTTACCCTTACTTGTCATTAAAGTGTTTTGTTACTGCACCTAGAAGTGCCTTCTCTTCTTTTTTTGTTTTTACCTATAAAGTGAGCTTCCCTCTTCTGAAGTGCTGCTGTTGTGCATTATTAAACACATTTCAAGAGCCCGTCATGTACTGTTTGTCAATGTCTTCTTGTCATCCAGAACGCCCTATTCTCCACACTCCTTAATACCGAATGCTTTGAATTTGGACAAGTTCTGACCTCACTGACTTAAGTGGAACTTTACTCTCAGCATTACCATACTGGAGGCAACTAGAATATATGTCAGGCAAGTTAGTAAGAATAAACAGAAGAAAAAAACTAATATGGCTCACTAAAGCGGTAAGTAGGATAGTAAAAGAAAAAATAGCATATAGAAGATTCCAGGAAGCAGGAGTTGTAGCTGGCAGAGAAGAGTATAAAAATAGCAAAAGGAGGGCAAACACATCAGTGCTGCCAAAGCAGAGAAAGAGGAGGAAATTGCTAAATCTATTAACCAAGGAGATAAATCCTTGTTTGGGTCCATTAGTGATAGAAGGAAAAAATACAATGGGATCACTAAAATGAGAACTGGGCACAACACATTTGTTAAGGGAGGTGGATGTAGCAAACCTTTTAAGGCCCCTTTCTTGCTTGTGCGACCTGAAAGTCACGCGACTTGAAGCAATGCCTGTGTAATCTTAAAGTCTATGGACCTCAAGTCTAATCAGTCAGACCAAAGTAGTGCAGGGACTACTTTGAAGTCGCTGCAACTTGTAGTCGCACAGATATGAACGATATTCATTGGAAACCATGGGGTACAACTTGTCATGCGACTTTGCAGTCCCAAGTCGCACAATTGTAAAAGGGGCCTTAAACAATTACTTCTGTTCAGTCTTCTCAGAAATAAATTGCAATAACAAGTTGGGGAATTTTTTTTTCTGCCTAGTCAGGAGTAAGGACCTAGTTCCTTTTTTAAAGGGATTTTTTTTCCGCTTTTATTTTCTGTTCCTGTGAGAGCTACAGTCAACTGCTGGACTGGGCGACGGACTGGATATTCTAGATCCTTAGGTTCTCCACGACCTGACCATAGCTCCATGCCAAGTCAGGCGTGACAGCCCCACTGGATGGTGCGTTAAACGTCTCGCGAGGACGCACACGACCTGGTCAAAGCCTGAGTCCTAGCGTGCCTCTGGCCCTCAGCACCCCCATTCTGATGGTGCAGTGGTCTGCCTGAAGTAGTGCCCACCCAGTTCCACGGTATGGTAAGTAGTGTCCCCCGCAGGTTTTGGGGTGGACGTTGGCCCCTCAGTGGGGCGGTGGGACCCTCAGGTTCCCCCTCCTCCTCAGCCCCTATAGGGTCACCGTGGGTCTTAGTACCCCCTCACCGCAGGCGGCCGGACCCGGCTGAAAATTTAGGCTGCAAAGCTATTTGTGGAGGCCACAGTGAGGGTGTTCGGAGCCACCACCCTCTGGGCATCTGCCCTCTCTTCGTTGTTCCTAGGCGGCCAGTGAGGCCCCCGGTGAGTGTCCTGTGGCCACCAGCCTGCCCTTGGATGGGATATGTATGGCTGGTCCTCCACCAAAATTTAGGCCGCGGCCTACTAGGCCATGCAGCCAGGTTGATGCATTCTCTTTTGGGGGGTGGGGGGGGGGGGCGCTGTGGGGGTGGTCACCTTTGCACCTTTGATGACAGCATGCTGCCTTTTTGTGTAGGGAACCCCCCCTTTAGCGGCCCCCTTTCATTTTATTTCATTTTTATTCAATTTCAAGGCCATTTATTTTCATGCGGGCCTCTATGGAGGGGCTCGGAGGGCGACCCCCCCCCCCTTTGTGTTTCTTTTTGCGGTGTCCAGTAAGTGCTCCATTCGTGAGCCCTGGGTCCGCTTCCCATTGCGGGATCAGCAATTCTCACCTGCCTGTTTTTGTGTCGATGCAATCAGCCTGATTGTTATGTTTCAGGGTGAGCTTAATATGTTGCGACCCTACTGGGTCTGCGTGAACTTTGTTTGTGTAGTCCAGTGGTCATTTTCTTGTGGTTTCTCGAATTGAAAATAGCAGCGGCCATGTTTTTGGAGCCTTATGGGTGGTGAATTTGGCAGTGGGAGCCCCTCCTTATCCCCTAGTGCTGACTCCTGGACTTCCTCTTTCCTCCCGATCGCCGCATGATGTGCAACATCTGGCACTTCTCTCAGTGCCTGTCCAGTGGGGAGTCCCTGTGGATGCCTTTGATTGCTCTCCCTTTCTGCTGTAGCAGCGGCTGGTTGTACTGGGACCTGTGGTGCCGCTAGCCTGGCATTGGGGGCCGCATAGTAGTGCTTCTCATTTTGCCTGTGTGGTTCCCTTGGTTAACTCATGGAGTCCCTGGAGCACATTTTGCCACCTCCCCGCTGAGAAAGAAAACCGGTCAGCTGTTGTAAAATGATCACAGAGCGCCTGTGATTCTCCTATATAGGAACACAGGTCTCTGTGATCATTTCACAAGTCCCTCCCCCCACAGTTGGAAAACACTCCCCTAGGCTCACGCTTAACCCTTTGATCACCCACACTGTCAACCCCTTCCCTGCCAGTGTCATTATTACAGTAACAGTTCATATTTCTCTATCGTTCATTGACGGATGCAGTCCTCTGATCCATATCAGTAGGGTTATACTGCCCCCTACAGGAGTAGGACACTAGGCAGAAAAAAAGTTCTGGCTACGCCTATGGGCAGTCCCGGAGGGTACACCCTCTCTCTTCCTGCATAAGATGTCCGTTTTAATCTGCCTAGTCAGGAGTAAGGACCTAGTTCCTTGCTGGGATCTTTGGTCCTGGCATAGAATTAAATTCAGAAGCTTTTATGTTTCTGATGACTTTGCAGGTGTTACTGTTTTTGTATGTTTTCCCCGCATACCTAGCATGCTGTGTCTGGCTTGCACCTATGCTAAGTTCACCCATGTACACATTTTATCTTCCTCTTGTGTAACTGAAAGCCTCTGCCCTTGATATGTACACTACCCTAGTAAAATAAAAACTTGGATTGAGAGCCTAATTACGCTTTAATTGTTTTTTAAAGACTTTTTCTATTTTATAAGCCTATTCTCAGAAAAAAGCTATATAAAGAACTTGTGGGGAGCGCCACAAGGAGTTGGCATTTACCTGTGCTTTGATATAATTTCTCTCCAGTGTGCCCTGAAAGCTCTAAAACTGAGTTTGGCATGGTGTGGAAATCCAAGCACTCCAAGGGAGTGCTGTCAAGCCAGGCCACTGCAATCAATCAGATTCTATCTGTAATTTTTATTTTATTGCAGGAAGATGAATGGCTGGTTGATATGGGCAGCACAGCTTATTTAACAAGGTCTGCTTTATAACTTTTGTTTGTAGTGTTCTTGAAGAGGAAGTCAATTCTAAGGTATAATTTGTACCTATAGGTAAGCCTATAATAAGGCCTACCTATAGGTACTGTTAATATCTCCTAAACGTGTTCTGTTTAGGAGATATTTACATTACATGCAGCCAATGACCTAATCGGCGCATGGGCTCTTAAGGAATAGCTACCCATGCTGCTCCTTTAGATACCTATGCTGTGAATGGCGGCTCCCCCACGCATGCGCAGGAGTGACGTCATCTTGGCTCCAGCCTGTCACACAGCCAGAGTCTGTGAACCCGGAAGGAAGACTGGGAGAAGATGGACGCTGCGGCTTAGTTTATAGGCAAGTTTCACATAATGTGCTAGTACTAGCACATTATGCCTTGTACCTTGCAGATCCAAAAAAAAAAAAAAAAAAAAAACAGCGGTTTACAACTTCACAACTGCTCTAATGTGTGACTTATTGTGTTTGTGGTGCTTATGGTGTGTTTTTTTTTTTTTTTTTCTTTTTGTTTAGATCCCGGCAAAGCAATGCTAACAGAGTTATCCCTGAGCAGAGAGGAATTCCTTGTATATCAGCTGAAGAAGCAGAGCCAGATCACATTTTGTTTGCGTGAGTTCAGGGTAAGAAGGCCTTCAAGCATTTTTCTCACAGTATATTGTGAAGTAGGGATTGACCAATATAGTTTTTTCAGGGTTGATACCGATTTTCCGGTCACCCTTCAGGCCGATAGCCAATATTAGGTACTGATATTCTGTACATTTAAAGTTTTGAAAAATCAACACCATTTTCAACACAAATCTGGTACTGAAAATGTTAATGTTTTAAAACATTTTTAACATTAAGGGCTTGTTCTTCAGACCATACCTGCATAAAAACTAATGGGAAAACAGCACAGATTTCACTTGCATAGACATAAGTTTCACATCCTTTTTATGTGCGATTCAGTCAGTTTTTACGCACGTTGTGTGGTGTGAACAGGGCACATAGAGAAGAAGAGTTAAGAGAAGAACCATTGTTTTTTGTGTAGTTGCACAACGTGTGCAGCAAAACTGACATCTCTGTCTATACCATGGTGTGACTGTGAATGAACGAGGCCTAGAAGTAGACTGAAAAATAGTGCTTGAAAAATATTAACTTATTAAAGGCTTCCCAAAACATAGAAAAATGGCATAAACTGTTCCAGTGCACTCACTGCAATGATTACATTTAAATCACTACTGCAGTGCAAAAGCTAGACAGTGGACACTACACTTCAATACTCCCAGTTAAGTTGAACAATATAGTGCAGAAAGCATAACTTTTCAGCATGTTCACCTGTTAAATGGATTCAGTTTTTTTCATATATTGCTGCCACTTCACTAAAAACACGCTCACTTGGTATAGAGGCTGGAGAAGCAGAGAGGTATCTTCTAGCATGAGAGGAAAGTCTTTTGTAGCGTGCCTCATTTTTTTTTTCACTACCTACGAGTATTACAACTTCTGTCAATTACTGGAACTTCATCTTGATTTGAAGGAACATCATCCAGGCTCATTATTGCAGATTCAGAAGAATCCTCCGCGTGAGGCCTCAATAAAACACTGGACATGGCATCAATTCGACCACGATGAAGATTCTTTTCTGTCCGTTGTCTTTTTGGACATTTGTCTGTTTTTGCACATCCTGCTCTTCCAGATTAGAAACATGCTCTTCCTGACTTGACATTTCATCCGGAACCTCCTGTTGAATATCTTCTGTCAGCCATTGTTTGGCTTGGCCAATACATTATTAGAAAAGAAAGCATGATTGTATCGAGGATCCAGAAGACATGCCAGCACAAGATTTTTATTCTCTTCATGAGTCTGAAAACGTTTGGTGAGGCTGTCCCTCATGACCTGCCTACATGTTTTAATGCCATGTGTTGGGTCCTTCATTCTCTTAGAAGCATCTTTAGCACTCACACATTGGATGACAGATGAGTCGTAATGACTCACCTCTAGTGTCACTTCCTCTATGGGGAGGAGGGTCTCAGTGACGTCTACAATGTCCCACTGGTCAGCAGTAGGACAAGAATATCCTCCATATTCACCTGAATAGATGCTATGAGTTTGCTTCTGTTTCAGGATTCCTTTGCAGCATGTAAAGTGTTGAGTTCCATCGTGTTGGAACAAGTTGTTTTTGGGTAGGCCAAGGTCTTTCCGAATTCACCTCAGTCGCTGTTTGGCATTGATTGAATGGTGGCAATGGCCTGCGCACCTCTTCAGCATGCCAATTATTTCAATCAAAGCTCTCTGGCTTGACAGACCATATTTCTCTATCGTTCATTGACAGACGCAGCTCCATATAACTCTTGACCATTGGGTTATGCTGCCCCCTACAGGAGTAGAACACTAGGCAGGAAAAAGCTTTACCATGCCTATGGGGCCATCCTGCAGGCATACACCAACACACTCTGCTATAGGCTTCAGTTTAGCCCTGCAGACGTCAGTGATGCAGGTTTGCAAGGCGGCACGCTTGGTCATCTGTACATGCGTTCACCAAGTTTTACAGAGTGGATGTGTTGGCATCCTCAGATGCATCCTTTGGCCCCAAAGTTTTGCAGGCCGCCATTTAAGGAGCACCTTGTTGGGCTCCATGTTATATAGTTGGCTATGTTAGCCGTGGGAAATGCATTCTTTTAAGTTTGTCCTTTCCCCACCCCTTAGTGGTTACTGCTTTTGGACATCCCATCCGTCTATGATTTAAAGCAGCAGTTCTGTACATCGGTGGATGAAAGAGGAAATTGAATTTTTTACTTACTGTAAAATCCATTTCTCTGAGTCCACCGACAGACATAGCTCCCACCCTTCTTTTCTCTGAAGAATTGGGTTTTGGTTATTATTCACTGCTTGCAACTAAACTGTGCAACGGTGAGGCCAGGGGTAATAACCCAGGGACCCCGCCCCCCCTGGGCGTGTCAAAGCCTTTGGCTCTACCTGCTCACTTCTAGTGGGAGGGCTTATTACCCATCAGTCCATAATTTAAAGCAGCAGCTACGTCCGTCCGTAGGAGGACTCAGAGAAATGGATTTTACGGTAAGTAAAACATCCCGTTTTTTTTTTTTTTTTTAGTTGCTTGTAGTTCTCTCAGGAACAAAACTAACAGCCGACTGGGTTTCAGACTGGATATGCTAGATCCTTAAGGTCTCCCAGCCCGGCCAGCGAGCATGCGCAGGTTGTAGTCCAGCACTGGGCCTCGCCACGACAGAGCCCCGATGGACGGGGGCTGGCCTGCAAGTGAAACACCTCGCCGGGACGCACACAACCTAGGATGCCCTGAGTTACAGCGTACCCCCTGGCCATCAGCTCCCCCACCCCGGGTGGAGAGGTAGTCTGTTCAGAGTGGTGCCCACCTGATGCCCTTGGTCCCCCATTTCTCTGGCGAACTCGGGGTGGATGTGGGTCCCTCGGGTATCCCTTGGTTCCCCTGGCCTCTTGGTGATACCAGGCCCCCCCTTAGTCCGTCCCCCCCCACAAGCAGGTCCCTACCTCAGGGGGGCAGGTTTATTTTGGCCGCTGTTGCGGTTCTGCAGGGGGGGGGGGGGAGATCTATCCTGGTGGGGACCCCCAATGCTTCTGTCTATTGACCCCCCTGGGGGTTCCTGGAGACCACATTTGCTGTAGTTTCCCTCTGCATCAATATAAAAATGTTCAAATTGACAGCAGGGAGAAGCTGGGGTGACTCTAGTACATGACCCAGATATTTCCTGTTCCTGTGTCAGATCCATTTTTCTCTCTGCACAGAACGTTTCTATATCCCTCCATATTGTTTTGGTGGTATGTTCCTGGGGTCACTGTAGGTATTCCTCACTCACCCTGCTGCAGGCTGTGCTAGGGCTGGGACTTGTGATGCAGCAGTGCTGATCGCATTTTTTGCAGTTTTTTTCTCAAAGGGACACTTTTTTTTTTTTTTTCTGTAAATATGGAGTCCCAGGACCAAATCTCACCCACCTACCCCCCTAAGTGCGGTTGCGGGACCCTCCGGGTCGCAGCCCCTGTCTGCATTTACAGCAGTTTTGAAAAACCTGGTGTCAAGTGGATTTAATTTTAAAAAATGCCACTAGTAGAAAGCACCCTATGCCTTCCCCTGCCTCTCTAGTATCCTTAGATTCTAAAGGTAGATATGGCCGCCGCGGAACCATGCCATCCTGGTGGATCAGTGTCTTCGCATTCTGATGTATCCTCGTCAGCAGCCGTGCAGGAAAGCGTGCTGGTGGAGGCACTTTGTGTCAGTGCGGGAAACCTTTAAAATGGCGGCTGATTTTACAGCAATGCGTTCCACGGCAGGTCCAGATCGGGAAGTGACGCAACTACGCTGTACGTGTTTCGTCAGACGTCCTCAGCAGCTGCTGAGGACGTCTATTACGAAACGCGTACAGCGTAGTTACCTAAATATGTACCTAAATAAATTGTATCAAACAGAATTACACTATATGTCCCCCCTTGTTTATTTTACACATCACCGGAGCATTACCCAAGGATAGCTGAATACCGGAGAACAGCACGGTCCCTTCCCTCTCCCTCTTATACAGAGCCACAAGAAAGTAGAGGACCCCTAGGAACCATGCTGAAGTATACAGCTATAAAATACCCTGCCTAATACCCCTGTGAGGGGTTGGGCACTCTGGTGAGTGCAAATCTATTACATCCATTATTTTGCGCACCTTAGTGCACAAAGAAATCTGAACACTGCCACTAGAAGATCAAGCACTTTACTTTTATATGGACTTTGTTTGCTGCTGCAGTTTTTTTATCCAGAAGTCCTTTTAATGTGCACCTTTTAATCTCGCACACCCCCCCCCTATTTTCCCCTTTTCATTTGGTACATTATTACCAAATACACGCTAATCACCTTTCCACTCATTAGTGTTTACTCCTGATAGGTGAACACTGCACATTTATCTTCATCCCTCTATCACTTTGCACTTCAAAATATAATTAAGAGGTGAGCACCATATGTATACTGAATAAAATAATTATTCACTACTGTCACTTTGTTTAATATATGCATATGGCAATGTATTCATATATGTTGATACTATAAACCTCTTTGCACAATACCACATCACCTTATTGCACTTTATAAATGTATTTATATATCTATTTATACTGTGAATGCATTGGTGTTTTTATATATGTATATATAACTTTATGTATAGAAGTACCATATTTAATACCCCTTATTGATTTGAACATCCATTATAGTGACGCCATCACAATATCCCCATTGGGCAGCGCCAATTCCCTACCCTTTATACACTCACTTTTTGACAACATTGTCAATGAACAACGGGGGCACATCAAACAAATGTTAGTGGTGCCTAAGCGCTTTAAAAGGCGCTACCCTTTCGTGGACGTGGTATCGGCTAGATGGACCGTACCACTAAAGGTGGATCATCCGGTTTCCAGACTAAACTACTCTGCTGTGGTTCCGATGGAGACCCCATGGATAGATGGATTGAATCTCTGTCCTGCCATTTGCATGTGATAGTGGGCTCAATACTGAAACCAGTCTTTGTGATCACTCTGGTGTCCCAGACCATAACGGAATGGGCGAAGTTGCTGAAAGGTAACTTAAAAATAGAGTAGCTCTCGTTGGGCCTGATAGAGCTAACTGACCAAATGGTCCAAGCCCTTCTGTATATATGTGATGCGTCGCTGGATGCGGCTCCACTGGTAGCCAGTGTCTGCGGTGGGGGTTGCTATTAGACGCATGGTGTGGCTAAAAAGCTGGTCTGCCGACCAGGCTTCCAAAAAGGCTTTTTCTGACCTTCCCTTTACGGGGGACAGGTTGTTTGAATCCTCCCTAAATTAGTTGATCAAAGGCCCTACGGGTGGGAAGAGTACTCTTCCTCCCCAATCCACCAAGGGCAAGGCACCACGTAATAGACGAGGGGGGCCTTAATTTACTGCTCATAGGCGGCCCTTTCGTACCTCCGGGTTTGCAGGAGAAAGGAGTGAAGCCATTCAGGTCTTCTGGGGGTTCCAAGAAGACATGGTCGGGTAAGCCGAGAACAGGCCAATCCGGATCTGCGGACAAATCCTCGTCTGCATGAAGGGATGCCCTCACTAGTTTCTGGGGTGGGGGGATGCCTATGCTTCTTTCTGGAACCATGGACTTCTTGATTCACGACAAATGAGTTCATAAACTGATCCGATCGCGTTACAAGATCGAATTAAGGTCCCGACTGTCAGACAGGTTCTTCCCCTCCAAACCCTGCCTATGTTCAGATCAGTTAATGGAATTACGGGAGACGGTGCAAGATCTGCTGTCACAGGGAGTGATTGTGCCGGTTACCTTTCAGGAACATTTTCAGCGGCTTTATTCCTGTGCCCAGGAGGGTGGCAAAGTGGGTCCAATCCTGGATCTCAAAGCTCTGAACCACTTTGTGTGGGTACAGAAGTTTCAAATGGAGTCTATTCGCACGGTGGTGGCGTCCCTACATCAGGGAAACCTGTTGGTCTTTATCGATATCAAGGACGCATATCTACATATCCCTATCTATGCTGGACACCAGCGTTTTCTTCGTTTTTGCCGTGGGAGAGGAGCACTTTCAATTTGTGGCAGTACCCTTTGGTCTTACCTCTGCTCCCAGGGTCTTCATAAAAGTGTTGGCTCCGATATTGGCACTTCTACGTCAGAGGGGGATTGCGGTCCTAGTGTACCTGGACAATCTCCTATTAGGAGCAGATTCTCATTCAGCTCTGTTGGGAGATTTGGCAATCACTGTAAGGACTCTGCAAGAGTTCGGCTGTACCATCAATTTTGCAAAAGCAGCCCTGGTACCATCCTTAAGACTGGTCTACCTGGGTCTGATTCTGGTTTGCGCTTCGGTGAAGGTTTTTCTTCCCCTGGACAAGCTGCAGAAGTTGCAGGGGGAGATTTGTTTGTTGTTTTCCAGCAATCTGTCCTCTCTGCGGACTTGCATGAGAGTCCTAGGCCTGATGGTGTCGACCTTCGAGGCAGTTCCATTTGCTCAGTTCCACACCAGGTCATTACAGAGGGAAATTCTGGTCAAATGGAAGATCCAAAGTCGTTGGATTCTATGAGTCGGTTGAGTCACAACACAGACTGCTCTTCTGTGGTGGCTTCGCTCATTGGCATTGCACCAGGGCAAGCCTTTCCTTACATTGTATTGGACCGTGGTCACCACGGACACCAGCCTGTCCGGTTGGGGAAGAGTGCTGGGGAAGCTGTGTGCCCAGGGGTCTTGGACAGTTGAAGAGTCCAAACTTACCGATCAATGTTCTGGAACTCAGGGCAATAAAGCTTTGCCTTTGTCACTAGACAAATCGTCTACAAGGTTGTCCAGTCCGGGTTCAATTGGACAATGCCACGGCCGTGGCTTACATCAATCATCAAGGAGGCACCAAAAGTGCCCTTGCGGCTCGGGAGGCGGCTGAGCTCTTGAAATGAGCAGAGGATTTTGTTCCGGCTGTCTCCGTGGTACACATCCCAGGTGTGGAATACTGGCAGGCGGACTACCTGAGCCGTCAGGTGTTGGATGAGGGGGAATGGTCTCTACACCCAGAGGTGTTTCATCTCCTATGTGCTTGGTGGGGGGCACCCGATGTAGACCTGTTGGCCTCTTGGCTCAACAAGAAGGTTCAAAGGTTTGTAGCCAGGTCACTGGATCCCCTAGCCGATGCCGTAGATGCACTGGTGGCTCCTTGGGATCATTATCGGCTGATCTATGCATTTCCACCGCTGAAACTTCTGCCAAGACTTCTGCGCAGAATAGAGGCGGAGGGGATTCCAGTCATTCTGGTGGCTCCAGACTGGCCTTGCCAGTCATGGTACACAGATCTGGTAAGATTGCGCGCCGATTCTCCTTGGAGGCTTCCTCTCAGGGAAGATCTGCTGTCTCAAAGACCAATCTTCCATCCTGCTTTAGTCGCTGGCTTTAACGGCGTGGCTGTTGAAAACCAGGTGATGGATAGGGGTCTTTCAGTGGTTCCTACACTGTTGAAGGCCAGGAAGTCTACTTCTAGGAAAATCTATCATCATACGTAGAAATCGTACATTTCATAGTGTGAATCCAGGAAGGTGCATCCTCGCCTTTTTTCGGTGGCTAGGATCTTGGCATTCCTTCAAAGAGTTGTCGAACAGAAGTTGGCCTTGGCTGCTATTAAAGGCCAAGTGTCGGCCTTGGCTGTGTTTTTCCAATATCCTTTAGCTTCGCATGCGTTGATTCACACTTTTGTCCAAGGGGTCCGTCATGTGGCCCCTCCGAGGCGATCCCCGTTACCTCTGTGGGATCTGAATTTAGTATTGTCTTTTCTTTAAAAACCTCCTTTTGAGAACATTAGGGAGATTCCTCTGCTTACCTTGTCTCAGAAGGTTGCCTTTTTGGTGGCAATTACTTCTGCTTGCAGAGTATCAGAATTGGCGGCGCTTTCCTCCTGTTCGCCTTATTTGGTGGTTCACAGAGGTAAAGTGGTATTTCGACCTAGTCAGTCGTTTCTTCGTAAGGTGGTTTCTGATTTCCATCTAAATTAAGACATTGTGCTGCCTAATTTATGGTCCCAAGCATTCTAAGGAAATTGCATTCTTTGCATGTGGTTCGGGCGATTAGGGTTTACCTGGCAGCTGCTGAATCGTTCAGGAAAACGGATTATTTTTGTCCTTACGGAAGGGATTGGCTGCGTCTGCTGCGACCATTTCTAGGATGATCAGGCAGACCGTGGTTCAGGCTTATTCACTGAAGGGTCAGGTTCCACCTTTCCCTGTAAAGATGCATTCTACTAGGGCGCTGAGTGCTTCTTGGGCTTTTCGCCATCAGGCGTCAGTGATACAAGTTTGCAAGGCGGCAGCTTGGTCGTCTCTGCACATGTTCACAAAATGTTATAAAGTAGATGTGTTGGCATCCTCTGCCGCTTCTTTTGGCCAAAAGGTTTTGCAGGCTGCTGTGTGAAAGAGACTTAGTCTCTTTGAGGGTGTTTGTCCAGGTGAGCTCCTATTGTTCCTGGTTGAGCTGTATATTCTCTGGTTGGCTAAAGTTTTTTAGCCTTGTTGGGAATTACATTTTTTTTTTTTTGCGTTGTTTTGCCACCCCTCATGCAAATACTGCTTGGGTACGTCCCAATGGTCAAGAATTATATGGAGCTGCGTCTGTCAATGAACAATGGGGAAATCTGGATTTTTGTCTTACTGTAAAATCCTTTTTTCTGAAGTTCATTGACAGACACAGCACCCGCCCCTCTATCTTGAGTGGGTTGGGGTTTTTCCTCTAATCACTGCTTGCAACGAAACTGAAGCCTATAGTGTGGGTGTATGCCTGCAGGGACGGCCTCATAGGTTAGGTGTGGTAAAGCTTTTTCCTGCCTAGTGTTCTACTCCTGTAGGGGGCAACATAACCCAATGGTTAAGAATTATATGGAGCTGAGTCTGTCAATGAATGATCTAGAAAAGGATTTTACGGTAAGACTAAAATCCAGTTTACCACAAGTTGCAGGTTGTGTGCCATGCAACTGAGGTCTGACACTTTAGCAAGCCTCATTCCTTTCACCATTTTTCTTCTGCTGTCTCGAAGCACAAGCATCACTCTTTTATTCCCCAGTCTTCAAACATACCTAGAAGTCTTTCTCTAATGTACATTTAGCCCATTGCTACTGATTAGGTTCCATTATTTTGTACATGTGGAAAGATTTGATTAAGATTGTGTGTGTTTGTTTTTTTTTTTTCTTTATGGAATTAATATAAGGTGATGATTCTATCAAAAATGGGCAGAGGAGGTAGCTGAGGTCAGGAAATCTTTAAAAAATGTAAAATAGAATATCATTAGTCAGCTGTAAAGGCAGAATCTCCGGCATAGTGGAATGGCACCCCACTAGAGCTTACTGTTGTAAATCAATTTGGTGGACCAGCAATTTAAAGAACTCTTTCACACTGAGGAGTTTTTTTTAAACGCTTTTGCCAGTATGTCCGGATCGGGGGGGTCCTGAGGCACGTATTCAGCCCAGGGGGTTTGGTCCTCAGGAGTCCAGTCTGTCTATCAACATCCTGGAAATTTGAGCCATCAGACTTTGCCTACTCTGATGGATGGATCATCTTTGGGGGCGTCCGGTGCGCATCCAATCCCACAATGCCACGGCTGTGGCATATATCAATCACCAAGGGGGCACCAGCAGTTCCCTAGTGGCAGAAGTGGCTGGTATTCTGCAATGGGTGGAACGTCTTGATCCAGCGCTATCGGCAGTGCACATTCATGGGGTGGAAAATTAGCAGGCGGACTACCTCACTCGTCAGGCTCTGTGTCTGGGAGAATGGTCTCTTCACTCTGAAGTCTTTCATCAGCTGTGTCTCCTGTGGGGGGCACCAGATGTGGACCTGTTGTCCTCTCGTCTCAACCGGAAGGTTCCGAGGTTCGTTGCGAGGTCTCGGGATCCTCTAGCAGATGCCGCAGACGCTCTAGTGGCTCCTTGGGGCCAGTATCGTCTGATTTATGCTTTTCCTCCAATAAAACTTCTGCCGAGACTTCTGTGCAGAATCAAGGCTGAAGGGATTCCGGTGATTCTGGTGGCACCAGACTGGCCTCATCAGTCCTGGTAAGCAGACCTGGTAAGGTTGGTAGCCGATGCCCCCTGGCGGCTTCCTCACAGAGAAGATCTTCTTCTGTCTCAAGGACCGATCTTCCATCCTGCTTTACGATCACTGGCTTTATCGGCTTTGCTATTGAGAGCCAGGGTCTAAAGGAAAGGGATTTGTCAGAACCTGTGATTCCTGCCCTATTGAGGGCTAGGAAGTCTACTTCTCAAAGTTTACCATCGAGTTTGGAAAGCATATATTTCTTGGTGGGAGTCTCTGGAAGTTTCTCCCCGATCCTTCTCGGTATCGCGTCTTCTGGAGTTTTTACAAAAAAGGTGTTGATCAACGTTTGGCCTTTGGCACCATTCAGGGTCAAATTTCCGCTTTGGCAGTCTTTTTCCAAAGACCGCTGGCAATTAATTCCTTGCTTCGCACATTCGTGCAGGGAGTTCGTCATTTGGCTCCCCCGGTATGGTCCCTAGTGCCACCGTGGGACCTCAAACTGGTACTGTCGGTCCTCCAAAAACCGCCGTTTGAGAGTCTTGGTGAAATTCCTTGTCGCAGAAAATGGCCTACTTGGTGGCAATTGCTTCTGCACGCAGGCTCTCGGAGTTGACTGCGTTCTCCTGTCGGTTGCCTTATCTGGTGGTTCATCGGGACAAGGTGGTGCTTCGCCCCTGTCAGTCGTTCCTTCCTAAGGTCGTGTCAGGTTTTCACTTGAATGAGGACATTGTGTTGCCTTTGTTATGGCCTAAGTACCCCAAGGAGGTTGCTTTGCATCCGTTAGACGTGGTTCAGGCCATCAGGGTGTACTTGATGGTGACTGAGTCAATTCGGAAGTCAGATTCCTTGTTTGTTCTGACAGAGTTTTTGTAAGGGACCGGCCGCATCGGCTGTGGCCATTTCCACATGGATCAGGCAGATGGTGGTGCAGGCGTATTCCATTAAGGGTCAGGTTCCTCCTTTCCCTGTCAAGGCGCATTCTACAAGGGCGCTCAGTGCCTCCTGGGCCTTCCGTCATCTGACGTCAGTGGTTCAGGTTTGCAAAGCGGCCACCTGGACGTGTCTACACACGTTCACTAAGTTTTACAAAGTGGATGTTTTTGTATCTGCGGATGCTGCTTTGGGCTGCAAGGTTTTGCAGGCCGCGGTGCCAGAGACTTCTGCCTCTTGAGGGTGTTCTTTTCTGGTATGTGAGCTCTTGTTATACCTGGTTGAGCTCCTTGGTTACCTGGTTGGCTATGTTTAGCCTGTTGGGAATTGTTCTTGCTGTGTTCGTTTCCCACCCCTCATGCTATTACTGCATTCGACTATTGAAGCTATGTCGCTGTGTCCGTCAATGAACGAAAGCGAAAACTGGGATTTTTGTCTTACCGTAAAATCCTTTTCTCTGATGTTCATTGACGGACACAGCACCCACCCCTTTGTGGAGTTGGGTTATGTATTTTTCTGACCCTGCTTGTTACAAAACTGACTCTTGGAGCAGTAAGTGGGAGTATACCACCTGGGACTGCCCCATGGGCGTTCTGTCGGTTAGCCCTTTTCCGCCTAGTGTCCTACTCCTAGGAAGCGCAGCATAACCCATTCGACAAATGAAGATGTGTCACGGTGTCTGTCAATGAACATTAGAGAAGGATTTTATGGTAAGACAAAAATCCAGTTTTATGTTTTTTGGTCTACACAGATCTGTCACATTGCACATTTAAACAGGTGATCCACTTACTTCATGCTTCAGAAATGTAACTTTTTTCATGAGCTATCAAATAATACATTGAGATTAGATTTCCTCAGCATGGGGACCTCTGCTTGGGAATAATAATCTACAGTTAGACACCAGCTGATTAAAGTAAATTTTTCATAAGCGAAATATAGGGGTTTCTATTAGTGAGCTCCTCATAAAATGCTGTTGCCTGGCTGTTCTACTGACCCTCTAGCTTCAATTGATTGAGTCACTGATGTAAAAAAATATGCATTTCAGCGAAGTAAAGCTAAAGGCCTTATCTACAGACTTGTTCTGGGTTGTGATGGTACAGTTTGCTTTAAATCACCACTCTCTATCAGAGTATGGTTAAATAAGATCTGGCACTTCTGTGATTAAAGCCGAGCACACAAAAAAAAAAAAAACCTGACAGATTGCTGTACCAACACAAGTGATGTTAATGCAGCAATCTCCATTGCCGTGCCTTTGTATTCTGACAGTCATTGGCTGCAAGCGCTGATCAGATGCTGGTTTTACAGCATGCCCGTTTGTCCAAGCCGGTTGTTAGACCGACTTCTGAAGGGCAGGCAGCTGTACACACTGACCTGATATTCAGCCCATTTGTACCCAGCTAAACCCCAAGAAACTGAATGGCTCACTCTACCCAAAATGGATATATTTGTTTCTTCTACACTTGTGCATTGAATTCTCACCTGCTTATACCTCCAGAAATCTCCATGGGGGGAGTTTTTTTTTTTTTTTTTTTTCTGCAATATTTTGTCTCCTACGAAAATGCTATTGCAAAGTTTTCATTGTCCTGCAGTTTGCCTTTTTTATAAATTCTGTAACTTAGTGAGTTCATGGGGAAGAGGAGGGCAGGATCCTATGGTCCAATTTTGCAGAACCACACAACCTGAAATCTGTTTTGGGGAGAGCTGACCTTTATTTAATCTGCAACACTTATGCATTCTATCTAGCTTTTTCATGTTTTCTCTTTTCGCCTTCAGGGTCTCCTTGGTTTTGCAGAGTCCAGTTGCCTCCCCATATCGATACACTTTGATAGTGCTGGATGGTGAGTCTTTGTACATTGTGATTAAAAGTATGGCAGCTGCTGTTCACTTAAGCCCCGTACACACGCAACGATTATCGGCCGACCGATCGTCCGTCTTTTGTCCAGAGTTGTGTTTTGTTGGTTGGAATGTCCCTAGACTGCACACAAATTTTCTCGCCCAACAAAAATCTACTTCAGAAGTGATGTCATGTGTTGGTTTGATTTCTTTGTGTTCTTTCTTCTCTGAGCATGCCCAGACTTGCTCATAAGATTTTTCCCTGTCGAAATCTGTACTGACTGCATGAAAATCGGCCGTGTTTTGACGGCCAACAAAAATTTTATAGTCTGCACAACAGATTTTTTTTCGGCCGAAAAGTCGGAGTCGGTTGTCTGAACCATCATACTAATAAGCCGAAAATCGGCAGATCGGACGTTGGATGAAAATTCCCTGCCAATTTTCGACGCGTGTGTACGGGGCTTTGGGTTGTGTGTTTTTTTTTTTTTAATGTTCAGACTTTTAAGATTAACCTTTTATTCTTCATTCTTTTATTGCCAAAAAAACAAGCACATGGTTAGACAGGTATTAGGACACTTAAAAGAAAAATTACACAAATGCCCATCCCCCATGGATTTCCCTCCTAATGTGGCTGCCATGAAAGTAGAGACCTGCTATCCTGTGCCCATCCTTATCACTCTCCCTGGGGATATGTGATGGACTAAAGCTTATAAATCTAAATCGCCTCATGGCCCGTTGGCTCCCTTGTTCCAGAATCCTGAGTTTCCCCCCTCCCCCCCCCCCCGGATCTTGCCCCCCCCCCCCCCCCCCTAAGTTTTCACTTGATGGATTAACAAAGGATTTTTACGTATAGCGGACATGAGTGACCATAGGGGTGTGTTGCCTAGACGAATCCTGATCAAGCAACCTCAATTACCAGGATCTGAGTTTTCGATACTCCCAGTTAGCACATTATCTTCAATTAGTAAAACACAAATGCGATCTAGTTTGAATGACCGGTATGGAAAATTTATGCGACAAGTTGGACCAGCTTAGAGGTCACATAGGAAATATACAATATTCTAACAACATCTGACGCTAAGAAACAAGGCTATATGGAGAAAAAGGAAGCTAACTTAAATTAATCTTTAGAACTGGATGAGTGGCAAGTACAGTATTGGCACAAAATGCCTCTAGGTCTCATTAACTCCTCGATCATCAAAGCAAATTACAAGGTGCTCCTGAGGAGGTATATGGTTCCTGTCAGAGGGGCTTCCTACACTGAACAAAATTATAAACGCAACATTTTTTTTTTTTTGCCTCCATTTTTCATGAGCTGAACTCAAAGATCTTAGACTTTTTCTATATACACAAAACGCCTATTTCTTTCAAATATTCACAAATCTGTCTAAATCTGTTAGCACTTCTCCTTTTCCGAGAATCTGTCCACCTCACAGGTTTGGCATATCAAGATGCTGATTAGACAGCATTATTATTGCACAGGTGTGCCTTAGGCTGTGCACAATAAAAGGCTACTCTGTGCAGTTTTATCACGCAGCACAATGTCACAGATGTCGCAAATTTTGAGGGAGTGTGCAATTGGCATGCTGACCGCAGGAATTGAATGTTCATTTCTCTACCATAAGCCGTCTCCAAAGGCGTTTCAGAGAATGTGGCAGTACATCCAACCGGCCTCACAACCGCAGACCCTGTGTAATCACACCAATCCAGGACCTCCACATCCAGCATCTTCACCTCCAAGATTGTCTGACACCAGCCACCCAGACAGCTGCTGCAACAATCGGTTTGCATAACCACAAAAGTTCTGCACAAACTGTCAGAAGCTGTCTCAGGGAAGCTAATCTACAAGCATTTTTGGGCAGCCCGTAGGAGAACGCCCCAAGACATTCTAAATGATTACCTTCATATTTGTGGCAGCAAGATAGCGATCACTAGGTCATGGAGGTCAGCTATCTTACCTTTCGACCTACTTAAGGCGAAACTCTATTGGATTATAATACATTAACGTCTTTCAGCCATTCTGAGTGAGAAGGTAAAACTGTTTGAAAAATTCTGGAGCCCCTGGATTAGTTATATTACAAGGGGGTTCCCGATCTGGTTTGGCTTAGGCCCTTTCCTGGAGAGTGTGAGCACGTAGGTAATCTATCTTACTTATTCTTTCTATTCTTCAGATCTTTCTGCTTATTCTCTACTTTATTTGAAGTTAACCACCAAAAGGAGAAGTTATATGAAAAAATAAATTATGAACTCTCCTCGAGCAGGGTGAACCTGGGGGTTGTGACCTGGGGTCAGCACGCAGCTAAGTCCAAACTCCCGTGAGGGGGTCCCTGGCGGAACACCGGCTGGCCCTTAGATTCCACGCCCTTGGGATCCTGTGTCGCCTGCCCGCCGGGGAGCTAACATCTATAGAACCGTGACAGAACCCATGTATGGTAATGGAACTATGGGAGAAAAATAGTTCAATGCTGATGAAAAACAAGCCTTTGACTATTCAATGGTGATGTCCTTCTAAAAGGTGATGGAACCCTCCATAAATGTTAGTGCTTGAGAGTACCAAATGGAAAAACAAATGAGAAAACATAAATTCCTGGTTAGCTCATACTGAGTTTTCCACAATGGTTTAGGAACATATGAGCTAGTGTGGTCCAGAGGAGGATAAATGTTCGCCAAAGACAGAAACACAAGCTGAATAAAGCATTTGATGTTTGATTCCTTGATTCCAAAATGGACGTGAACAAAACTTCCCTTGCACATCCAGACAAATAGATGTCCTCAAAATGATCAAAACAGGACCCACAGGTCATAGAGTTAATGGCTATGTTTGCAGAACAGGCAAGTAGTATACTCATCTATCCGCTAGTTTCATGTAGGAGTGGAACCATGTTTCTCATACAAACGAATACATCTCCCAAAAGTCCATACTCCTGTACCAGCAGATCACCAATGGGGCTAGGAGAAGAGGTGGATGAGTGCGCCTGACTGGTTCCACTGGGCACAGGCTGGCTGCTTTAGAGGCAAAGTAGTGAGTGGTGCTTCATCACCACATGTTGTATACATTGTGTCTGCAAATTGTTTGAAAATGGCCACCACGCCATATCGCGTTCGCGCAATTAAAACGAGTTTGCGCTGATGAGTCATCTGTTAGGGACGCAGTAGCCGGCTTCTGGGCCCACTCCGCTCCTTAACAACAAGCTATTGTTAAAGACACCGGTGGCCTCTGGCTCCAAGAACTCGCATCTAAACCATATTCAAATCGCCGCTGAACAGCTGCTTTGAAAATTTGCAGTGAAAACTGAGGGGAAATTCGCACCGGACATTTGTGAACCTAGCCATAAGCAATGTGCATTGCACTGTGGAATATTTTGCCTTTGCTCTAACTGGCAGGAAGTCTGAGTAGCCATAGTAGGTTTTGGGCTCCTAGGATACACTCTTCAGATTGGCAATATGAAAGTCAGCAGTATGTGCTGATCCATGTTCTCTCTCTCTCTGAGTTAGATTACAATATTTAGGACTGTGCACTTTTTACGGTGCGGTTATTTTTTTGAGGGGAGGGGAATAATATAAATATAACTTACTAGACTGTTGTGGCAACCAAAACAAAAAGGGCAGCATGTGTGTTTTGTGTGTGTGTATATGTATGTATACACCTGTCAGGGGTATGTAAGCTGTCAATACATCATAACTGGCAGGCAGATCATTGAGTTTTGGAATTGACTTAATACTAATAATACTTTTGCCACATATCAAGGTTGCCATGTCTTCACACGCTGCAAAACATCATGGCGATGGCCGATAAAGATTAATTATTTGGCATTACTTGTGTATTTTTCACAAAGGTTAATAGGTTTTGAATTTGTTTAAATCTACATTTTCCTGTCATTACAGAAGATTAAGATGCAAACGATGTGTACAAATTATATTTATTGGTAATCATTTCTATATAGAAGTAGCAAAGTACGCCGTTTCCTTGTACGGCTAATTTTAGAATAATAGGTTTTATTGAAGTGTAAGGGTCATGGTCAAGTGCCAGGTATGTAGCTTGCATTGTGTTTTATAATACTTCATTGTAAACGGTTTCTAGAAAAGCTCTGGAAACACGGGGGTAACAGTATAACATTATGGTTTCACCAGAGTCTCAAAGCTGTATGCTATGGCTCCGAATGAATGTCACAAAAACAGAACATGTTTGCTGATAAATATATGCCATGACGATGTTAACACACTAAAGACTGCTGTATGTGCAAAGCAGTCGCAGTGTTAAATTCTCTTCATAAGTTCCAAATACAAAGTTACTGTAAGAAAACCACCTCTTTTTCTGCAGTGCCTATCTTCAAAGCTAAAGCTTTCCCTGTAATTATTTCTTTATGCCACCAAATGTACTTGGTCTGCCCAGGTGAATGATGGCCAGTGTCCTTAACCCCTGTAAGCTCCGGCTGTCATGGACCTACTCCCTGGGGCAGCATCATCACTCAGCTCAGGTGCTACTGCACTGAGTGACGCTCACATGTTGTGACTTATAAGAACTTTGCTCACCCCGTGGACTGACGCCACCATGCTGAAAAAGAAACGTCCCCTTATAAAAAGGTATAACAAAAGCATCTTTAAACATGTTTAGTAATGGCACTGTTCAAGCGCATATTTTTAACATAATCGCAGGCCTTTTCACTCTTTGTACACCTTTCTCCCCATTCTTCTCACGGTGGCCATTTTCACGAAGAGCAGATGAATCCATTTTCCTTTAGTTTTTGGAACTATGCCTAGAACTCTGGGCCTGCCTTCTGGAACATGTGACAGGAACATCCCAGTATGCAGTTGTAAGACCCTGGTTACATCACCAGTGCGTCCACGAAGTATAAACAACAAAAAAATGAACAAGTGCATGTAAGATGATTGAATGTCCGCATGCAGAGCAGGTGATGTGATTTTAAATGACGTGGACCAAGGTCTTAAAGCGGCTTTCCACTCAATTTATTTTTTTTGTATCCCTACCTGTTTAGGCCGCCTAGGCGATCCCCATTGATTTCTGGGATATTGGCATCTATCCCAGGAATTTTCAGGAAGCCTAATAAGGAAATCTTGCATTATTTGAATACCAGAAATGACGACATGACAACCTGCAGTCAACAAACTGTGCCGCCCATTACTGCGCAGGCGCAAGATCGGAAGGCGCACACTGGGTAGCCAGCTGCACCTAATCCCGGAAATGCAAACAACCCCCACTTCAGAGGCCCACAACTGAGATGGCCCCTGCCTGCTTCTGAAAATGTGTAAGAGATTACGAATTTATAAATAGCATGAAGACATAAAGGATCGTATGCAAGTATTAATGTGCATACACTGACCATCATGGGAGAACTTAAAAAAAAAAGATTAGGGGGACTGGAGCTCCGCTTTTAGCTTGTTCCCTGGATTGATGAGCATGGATTATACAGTTTATGCTAACCTTACCTATTTCTTTTGCATATCAATTCCTGTCTTTAACGCAAGGGCATAACCTACCTTACTATGTCGGAAAATGAGAGCAGCGAGGAGCTCTCAATAGCCGATTCTGATTTGAAATACGAGCCATTAGAGCATAGTGGATCAGGAACCAAACCAGAGGAGGAAACCATCCCTCCCAAAAGCTTAAGAAGATCAGAAGACCTAACTACCACCAGCTTACCCATACACCCCAATGGAGCTAGACCCTAGGAAGAAGAAACCAACACTAGAATAATACACCAGACCCGAAAAATGAGACTTCTTCTGAATTAGATTATTTTTTGTTTTTCTCTCAAGATTTGCTTTAGTACATTGTGGACCAAACAAATCGTTTTGTAGAGCAACATATTGCCACCAACCCCAATTTATTCTATGACCATACAGTGCCTTGAATAAGTATTTATACTCACTAATATTTTCCACATTTTGTCATGTTACAACTAAAAATGTGAATGTATTTTATTGGGATTTTATGTGCTAGACCAACACAAAGTGGCACATAATTGTGAAGTGGAAGGAAAAGGATAAATGGTTCTCAAATGTTTTTACATATATCTGATAATTATGTTGTGCTTTTGTTTACTCCTAATACCCCTAACTAAAATCTAGTGGAACCAATTGCCCTCAGAAGTCACCTAATTAGTAAATAGACCACCTGTGTGTAATTTATTCTCCGTATAAATACAGCTGTTCTGTGAAGCCCTCAGAGGTTTGTTGGAGAACCTTAGTGAACAGACACAGCATCATGAAGGCCAAAAAACACACCAGACAGGTCAGAGATAAAGCTTAAATATACAGCCAGAGCTACAATTGAATGATATAGATCAAAGCATATTCATGTGTTAGAATGGCCCAGTCTAAGTCCAGCCCTAAATCCAATTGAGAATCTGTGGCAAGACTTGAACATTGCTTTTCAGATGCTCTCAAACCAATCTGACAGAGCTTGAGCTATTTTGCATAGAAGAATGGGCAAAAATGTCACTCTAGATGTGCAAAGCTGGTGGAGACCTACCCAAAAATGCTTGCAGCTGTAATTGCAGCAAGAGGTGGTTCTACAAAGTATTGACTCGAGGGCTGAATACAAATGCACGCCACACTTCTCAGATATTTATTTGTAAAATATTTTAAAAACCATTTATCATTTTCCTTCCACTTCACAATTATGTGCTACTTTGTGTTGCTTTGTCACATAAAATACCACTGTACGTTTGGTTGGCGACTTCTCACAGTGGACGATTTGAAATTGTTTTTTGGGGCTTACAAAGATAAAGTAAGTGCATGCCTACTGGTCCACCCACCCCTTATCTACCACTTGCCGATTTATTCTATTGTCATGTCCAGGACACGCTATGACATGATCATGCGCTTCCTGCATTTCCATGATAATTCACAGTGCCCTCTCCAAGATCATCCCAACCATGATAAATTATATAAAATATGCCCCCTTATAAATTCTTTTCGAGTGATTTGCTGAAATGTATGTTCCAGACCAAAACATTTGTGTGGACAAATCCCTTGTCCACCTAATTGGCCAGCTGAAATTCAGCCAATATATTCCTGGTAAGAGGGCCAGGTATGGATGAAAACTCCTCAGGATCAGGATATGTGTACGCCTTACTCGTATACAAGGCAAAGACTCCCAGCTCCAGCACTCTGAGTGCCCAACGTACATCATAACCAGCGGCAAAATTGTCTGGGACCTGGCATACCCACTGCTCAAAAAAGACTACCATATCTTTGTCGACCAATTTTTATACTGGTCTGCCCCTTTTCTGCCACCTTTACCATAAAAAAACCTTGGCCTGCGGTAACACCAGATAAAACGGGAAAGACTTCCCACAACATTTTGTGGCGACAAGGCTATAAAGGGGGGAATCCGCAAGTCTGAGGAATGAGGAAGTGTTGGCTGTGAAGCGGAGGGACAAGAGATGTTTACGTTCTGTCCACCATCCACAATGATACCCTGGTGGAGATTCACAGAAGACGTTGTAAATGCATCCGCAATTATAATACAGTTCATGGGGGGGGGATTTAGAGTGATTGTAAAGGCAGAAGGTTTTTATCCTAATGCATTCTATGCATTAAGATAAACGTGTGTAGCAGCCCCCCTAATACCTACCTGAGGTCAATCTAAATCCATCGATGTTGCACGAGTGACTCCTTATTGGCTGATACAGCAGAGCAACGTCATTGGCTCCTGCTGCTGTCCATCAAAGTCAGTGAGCCATTGAGGAGAGAAAGGGGGCTGTGGCTCGGCTCGGGTGCCCCTACAGCAAGCTGCTTGATGTGTGGGCACTCAACATGAGGGAGGGGCCAGGAGCACCGAAGAGGGACCCGGGAAGAGGAGGATCTGGGTTGTTCTGCAAAACCACTGCACAGAGCAGGTAAGAATGACAAGTTTGTTGTTTTTTTTTTTTTATTCGTTAAAAAAACAGACTTTAGTACCACTTTAAATGACCAGATGATACAGCCCGATCTATAAACACGGAAGTCCCGTTTATGTTATAAAAATGTTTTTATTTTATCTCTTCCATTTGGCCATCTAAAATGTGTTCATTTATCAAATGTCAACAGAAAGGCCCAGCACCTCCCTAAATAAATTGAAGAAATTTGCTAAGTTTATCAGCAAAATGTTCCCCAAAAACATTCCCCCCCACAGAATCAAGAAGACTCCAAAAGAAATGTGTATGCAGCAGAGGAGGCATTGGAGAATGCTTCAGACATTATCACACATCCCTAAGATATTCGATCCCCCCCCCCCCCCTTTTTTTTTTTTTTTTTTTTTTTTTTTTGTAACACCCTGCCATTTCTCTATTTCAAATAACTGTGGATCATTTTCCTGCTACCACGTTTTTACCTTCCACATTAACTGACCCTGGCCGTTTTACTGGCGATACCACTGCCTACTGTATGGATTGTTTCAAAACCAAGTTTGTAATTCCCAGAATAGGGTCTGGAGACCGTAGGCTTCAAAGAGATTTGGGTGGGTAAAGCCTCTACCCCTATCTCCATTCTTTTCTGGCTGAGGGTCTAAGCTTGATGGTCATTCCTGCTGCCTGGATATAAACTTTTTGCTGCACTGATCATATTGCTGCCTGTAATGACTATGGACAGTATTGCTGCTTGGACAATTCCTTTTGCTGCTGCTGACCATGTCTCTGTCCGCTACCTGGACCAATGCTTTGGCTGTACTGACAGTATCGCTGCCTGTGTGGACTATAAACAGTATTGCTGCCTGGACTATTCCTGTTGCTGACCATGTCCTTGCCTGCTTCCTGGACCAATGCTCTTCTCTGTGGAGCACTGCACTACTAAAACCACAAGTAATCTTTTTGTTTACCCTTTGCTCACCAGAATGCATTTTGGGGTGTAATTGGTATGTACATGCTATGTGTTAGAAATATGAAGAGCCTTCAAAAATGTAAGGTTGTCAGAAAATTTAGATGTGAAATTTATGCCCCTAGAACACCTAATGGTGCTTCTTGGATGTTGGGCCTCTGTATGTGGCCAGGCTGTGTAAAGCCTAGTACACACGCAACGAATTTCCGCCGCCGGTTGTCCATCTTTCTCTGTCGCTCATTGACAGACGTAGTCCTCGTTGATTAATAACAACTCGAGTTATACTGCCCTCTACAGGAGTAGGACTAGACGGGAAAGAAAAACGTTCTGGCCACACCCTAGGGGCAGTCCCAGAGGGTATATCCTCTCACTTCCTGCTACAGCAAATCAGTTTTTTTCTGTCTAGTTAGGAGTAAGGACCTAGATGCCTTGCTAGGATCTTCGGTCCTGGCAGGATTTTTTTTTCTTAGAAAGATTTTTTAGACAGCTTTTTTCTCCAGTGTTCCTGTGAGATCTTCAAGCAAGTACGCTGAAACTGGGCGACGGGCTGGATGTTGAGATCCAGTGGTCACCCCAGTTTAGCCTACGAGCGCGTGCAGGCCATAGCTCCGCGCTGGGTCGGCCGCGACATAGTCCCACTGGACGGGGACTGACCCTGCAAGTTAAACGTCTCGCTTAAACGCCAATGACCATGAGTCACGGCGTCCGTATTGGTCGACAGCCCTCCCACCCCGGTGGAGAGGGGTACTGTCAGGAGTTGGCGCCCGCCTGGTTCCGGTATGGTGCGTAGTATGTTCCCCCTTTTTCCCCCTGACGGGTTTGTGGTGAACGCAGGCCCCTCTCTGAAATGGTAAGGATGGGTCTCCACTCTATCCTATAACATGTCACAGATCCCCCTATTTGAGTGTGATTTTTGTGAAAAATAAACCAGGAGGCTTGGTTTGGGAGCTGACAATCTAATGGCATTTCAAAACTGTAAAGATGACTGAAGTCAGTGGCAGTACTAGAATATTACTGTGGTAGCATAAGGTATCCTACCTGTCAGAGGTGTTCACAGGGCGATGTCTATGCATGTATAACTGCAGTCCAGATCGCATTCCTCCAGCAAGGGCAGGCTGCCTTCCGACGGCCCACGGACCGCATGCGGCCCGACAGGGTCCGGTACCGCCGCCCAGGCTGATCACCATCCAGGGTGAAGTTTGGGGGGGCGATGCACTCCCGCAGGCCGCTAGGCCAAACACAGCATCCCGCAGGCCGCTGCTAAACCGCCGCTATCCTAACAGGCCGCCGCCATTGTCTTGCAGAGCACACGAGGCCGCCATATTGGCGTAGCCTCGTGTCTCCAGCATGGGGGCGGCCATGTTTGAGGTGACCAAACACCTCGTGGAGCCAGGGGGAGGCGCCGGAAGGCGTGTTAAGGGGCGGAGCCGCCTCCTTTACCCAGGAAAAAGGGCCAAAGACTTCCTGTCTGTAACAGGACAGCACTGAGCAAGCTGATGAAAACTTCTGTGCATCAGGGATGAGCCTTGGGGTCTCTCTCTCTCTCTCTCTCTGTGGGGTCCAAAAAGGCAGGTAACACTGAGGGGCGCTGTTGCGACTGGGTGATACAAAAAAAAAAAAAAAGAAAGTTTTTTTACTTTGTCGTTTTTTGTCGCTGGCAAATGTCTTGTATAATCATTGACCCTGCCGCATAGGTATCCCCACCTGATCCCCTCAAGGTGGCCGCAGGACCCTCCAGTAGCCCACTTGTTTTTAATGCATTATCGGCAGTTTTGGAGTCTTTGGTATCCGGGGTGGAGGTGGCCTGTCAGGGACGGGGGTCAAGAAGCGACCCCCGCCTACCCCTATTTTTTATCTGATACTTCAGATACGGATTCGAAACTGGTCTATGCAGCTGCAGGTCCCTCTTATGGGACTGTTGTCTCAGGTAATGTCTCCTCAGCAGTGAGGAGAACGTTTCTGCCTCCGCCATAGAACAAGAGTGGTGGATGCACTAGTTGTGTCCGTCCGGGAAACCTTTAGTCTTGAGGTTACACCGGCAGAGGTAGCTGAGACTGAAATTCCTTTTTGGTACTTGTTAGCCTACCAAAAGGGCGAAGGATTTTCCTTTACCCAAATGGGGTCGTTTTTAAACGAACCCCTGTTATTTCCTAACGCATGGCTAGGCGCTATCCGTTTGAGGAATCCCTCTTTAAAGGATAGACGGTACCACCTGCTGTCTTGCCACAGACTGTTAGGATAAAGAGGACCTTCCCTTTCTGCTCATAAAGAGTTTGTTCGTTCCGCGAGGACGGGCGATAAGGCGAAACCCTCCAAAGCCCCTTTAGAGGGGTTTCAAAGGGCGCTGGTCGGCTAAACAAAAAGTCTGGCTCAGCCAAGCCTGAAAAATACAGCCTGATGCACCCCTACCCATCTCTGGGGTGGGGGGAGGTCTTCACCGGTTTCCGGATCCATGGCTTGCCAGAACCCCGGACTAAGGGGTTCGCGAGGTCATACGGTCAGGATACAGGATCGATTTTCGATCACTTCCACCAGTGCGATTTTTTTCCCTTCTAACATTTAACGGTTTCAGGGGTTCTATTCAAACCTGTTCACAATGCCCAGGAAAGAGGGCAAGGTGCGTCCAATTTCTGGACTTGGGGAAAAATAGAGTCCATCCGAACAGTGGTGGCCTCCCTGCATCAGGGGGATTTCCTGGCGTCCATAGACATTTAGGATGCCTATCTTTATATCCCCATCATCGCAGGACATCAGCGTTTTTCTTTGCTTTCCCAAAGATCATCCCTGGTTCCCACCAGGAGACTGAACTATCTGGGCCTAAAGTTGGATACATCCTGGGCAAGAGTTTCTCCTTGCGGAGAAACTCCAGAAGGTTCAGTCAACGATTCGGATGTTGTTGTCCGTCAATTGGCTGGGACTGATGGTGGCCTTCTTAGAGGCAGTACCGTATACCCAGTCTCATACCCGAATTCTCCTGAAGGAGATTCTTTTCTAATGGAATCAGAATTCCGATTCCCTGGACAATCGGATCCGGTTGAGCGAGCGGACCCGGAAGTCTCCGATGCTCAACCAGGGGAAGTCATTCCTTCCGATAGTATCCAGGTTACCAATAAGGGTATCGGAACTGAGAGCGATCAGATTTTGTCTGATTTACTGGATCGAGCAGCTCTAGAGCAGCCCGATTCGGATCTAATCGCATATGGCCTCTTCATCCAGAGGTTTTTCACTAGCTGTCCCTTCATTGGGGCACCCCGGATGTGGATCTGTTGGCACCTTGGCTCAACAGGAAGGTGCGGAGGTTTGTAGCTCGCACCCGCGATCCTCTAGCGGACGCAGCAGATATGCTGATCGCCCCGTGGGGGCAGTTTCAGCTACGGCATGCCTTCCATCCTCTCAAGTTACTGCGGGAACTTCTGCGCAGGATAGAGGTGGAGGGAATTCCAGTTATTCTGGAAATTCTGGACTGACCTCGTCGAGCCTGGTACGCCATCTTGGTGAGGCTAGTCGCGGACTCTCCTTGGGGACTTCCTCTCAGGGAGGATTTGCGGTCTCAGGGACCGATCTTCCATCTTGCTTTACAATCGCTGGCTTATGGCCTGGCCATAGAGACCCAGGTACTGAAGGACAAGGGAGTGTCAGCTTCAGCTATTCCTGCCTCTAGTTAAAGCAAGGAAAGTGACTTCCAGCACATGGAAGTCTTATATTGCGGGGTGTGAATCTCTTGGATTTCCCCCACATACCTATTCTGTGACCCGAATCTTGGTCTGTCTGCAACAAGGGGTTGAGCAGAAACTGTCCTTGAGCATATCAAGGGTCAGGTTTCAGCGTTGGCAATCTTCTTTCAGAAACTTTTGGCTAATCATTCCTTGGTGCGGAATTCCATCCAGGGGATGCGACATCTGGCTCCGCCAGTGCGTGCACCCTTACCGCCTGGGATCTTAATTTAGTGTGGTCGGTTCTTCAGAAACTTCTCTTTGAAGATATTAGGGAGATTCCCTTGCTTACATTATCCCAGAAGGTGGCCTTCTTGGTGGCCATTACTTCTGCACGCAGGGTGTCAGAACTGGCCGCATTATCTTGTCGTTCCCCATATCTGGTGGTTCATAGGGATAAGGTGGTTCTTCTTCCAAATCCATCCTTCCTTCCTAGAGTGGTTTTCAGAGTTTTTCATCTGAATAAAAATATTGTGTTACCTTCCCCGTGTCCTAAGACTAGCCATCCTTGGGAGTTTGCATTACACTCCTTGGATGGGGTTCAGACAATCGGGGTACACTTGACTACTACGAACTGGGTTCGTAAGACGGACTCACTTTTTGTGATCACGGATAACCCTAGAAGGGGGTTGCCTGTGTCTGCCGCGACCATCTCTAGATGGACCAGTCAGACGGTGGTACAGGCTTATTCTATTAAGGGTCGGAATCTTCCGTTCCCTGTTAAGGCGCACTCTAATCGGGTGCCTAGTGTTTCCTGGGTCTTCCGCCATCAGGCGTCAGCGATCCAGGTTTTCAAGGCGATGACTTGATCGTCGGTGCATACCTTTTACGTCATTTTATAAAGTTGATGTGATGGCATCGTCAGATGCCTCTTTTGGCCGCAAGGTTCTGCAGGCCGCAATTTGAGGAGACCGGTGGTCTACCTCGAGGGTTTGTTGGGTTTTTCACTTGGGTCTCATCTTTTTACTCAATGAGACCTTGATGCTTCTGGTTGGCTCCAGTTGGGCCTTCTGGATTTTGATTTCTGTTATCCCACCCCTCATTTGTGGTACTGCTTTGGGACGTCCCGAGTTGTTATTAATCAACGAGGACTACGTCTGTCAATGAGCGACAGAGAAAAATGGATTTTTGTAAAATCTTACCGTAAAATCCTTTTCTCTTAAGCTCATTGACAGACGTAGTACCCGCCCCTCTGTTTTTGAGTTGGGTTGGGTTAAATCCTCTAAACACTGCTTTGTGACATAACTGATTTGCTGTAGCAGGAAGTGAGAGGATACACCCTCTGGGACTGCCCCTAGGGTGTGGCCAGAACGTTTTTCTTTCCTGTCTAGTCCTACTCCTGTAGAGGGCAGTATAACCCGAGTTGTTATTAATCAACGAGGACTACGTCTGTCAAGGAGCTTAAGAGTAAAGGATTTTACGGTAAGATTTTACAAAAATCCATTTTTTGTCCAGAGTGGTGTTTTGTTGGTTGGAATGTGCCTAGACTGCACACATTTTCCCGCACAACAAAATTCTACTTCAGAAGTGATGTCACGTTGGTTTGCTTTCTTTGTGTTCTTTCTTCTCTGAGCATGCCCAGTCTTGCTCATAAGATTTTTCCCTATCGAAATCTGTACTGACTGCACGAAAATCGGACGTGTTTTGACGGAGGACAAAAATTTTATAGCCTGCACACCAGGATTTTTTCGGCCGAAAAGTCGGAGTCGGTTGTCGGAAGCATCATACTAACAAGCCGAAAATCGGCGGATCGGTCGTCGGACGAAACTTCCCGGCCGAATTTCGATGCGTGTGTACGAGGCTTAAGTCTCACACATGTGGTATCCCCATACTCAGGATTTTTAGAATGTATTTTGGGGTGTAACTTTTGCTATGTACTAGAAATTTTATTGTATAAATTGACAACTTTTGTGAAAAAAAAAAAAAAAGTTTTCACATTTTTGGAAAAAAGTAAATATGTTCACAAGACTCATAATGCCTTTATAGAATATACATTGGGAAGTTTGCTTTCCAAATTGGGGTCATTTTTATGGGTAATTGCCTTGTCCTGGTGCCCCTAGGCCTTCAAAAATGAAGTAGTCAGGAATTTAGATGTTTAGTTTATGCCCCTAGAACGCCTGAAGGTGCTACTTGGATGTTGGGTTTCTGTATGTGGCCAGGCTGTGAATGTCTCACACATGTAGTATCGCCATACTCATGACGAGTAGCAAAATGTGTGTTGGGGTGTAGTTGCAAGTAAGCATATGCTGTGTGTTAAATTCATTTCTTCATTTTCCCAAGAATCCTGGGAAAAAATGCAACTTAAAAAAACTCACCATAGCGCTTACTAAATACCTTGTATTGCCTACTTTCCGAAAAGGGATCATTTTGGAGGGTATTTGTACTGTCCTGGCTTGTTAGTGTCTCAAGAAATGGGGCTTTCCGTATATCAGGTGCAATCAAATGTCACTGTTAGGCACCATAGCTTGTAGACTCTTATAACTTTTACACAGACTAAATAATACACTAATTTGGGTATAAATTGCAGCCCGATTACTTATGAAGAAAAATTACTTATTTGCAAAATTTTATAATAAAAACTATAAAGTTTTTTTTTTTTCCTCAAAATGTTCGCTCTTTTTTTCGCTTATACCACAAAAAATAAAAAAACCAGTGGTGATTAAATACCAACAAAAGAATGCTCTATTTGTGTGAAAAAAATTGTTTGGGTCAGTGTAGCAAGTCTGAATAATTGTCATTCAAAGTGTGGGAGCACTGAAAGCTGAAAATTGGTCTGGGCAGGAAGGGGGCAGAAGTCCCCTATATTGAAGTGGTTAAAACCTTTATAACTGGCCACATACCCTCTGGATAGTAAACTTATTGAACCCCCCCCCCCCTCCCATACAGATAGAATTAATAAAAAAAACTCACACAGCTATCAAGTTTTTTTTTTTGAAAAATATTTCCCTTTTGCTATGGAAACTAAATGCATCAGGTGATTATCTAACCCCCCCTACTCGAGGCTGCAAAATGCATGCATTTTAATGAATTTGAATGAATTGAATCAAGAATTTCTTGATGGGAGTTGAACTTTTACTTTTATACTGTTCCTCTGTTTTACATATGGGCTAGACTGTTTCCCTTAATGTTGCAGATAAAGCAATATATAGGCTTCAGTCATTTGTGACATTATACAATGCATCCAGAAACTATTCACAGCACTTCATTTTTTTTCCACATTTTGCTATGTTACAGCCTTATTCCAAAATAGATTAAATTCATTATTTTTCTCAAAATTCTACAAAAAATACCCCATATTAACCACGTGAAAGAAACTTGTTTGAAATCTTTGCAAATTTATTAAAAATAAAACAATTCCCATATACATAAGTATTCACAGCCTTTGCCATGGCACTCAAAATTGAGCTTGGGTGCATCCTGTTTCCACTGATCATCCCTGAGATGTTTCTGCAACTTGGAGTCCACCTGTGGTAAACTTGGTTGAATGGCCATGATTTTGTAAAAGCACACACCTGTCTAATATAAGGTCCCACAGTTAACAGTGTATGTCAGAACACAAGCCAAGCCATGAAGTCCAAGGAATTGTCTGTAGACCTCTGACAGGATTGTATCGATGGAAAGATCTGGGGAAGGGTACAGAAAAATTTCTGCACCATTGAAGGTCCCAATGAACAGTCGCTTCCCATCATCTGTAAATGAAGTTCCAAAGAAGTTTGGAACCACCAGGACTTTTCCTAGAGGGGGCCACCCAGCCAAACTAGGCGATTGGAGGAGAAGGGCCTTAGTCAGGGAGATGACCAAGAACCCGATGGTCACTCTGGCAGAGCTCCAGGGTTTCTCTGTGGAGAGAGAACCTTCCAGAAGGACAACCATCTCTGCAGCACTCCACCAATCAGGCCTGTATGGTAGAATGGCCAGTCAGAAGGCACTCCTCAGTAAAAGGCACATGATAGCCCGCCTGGAGTTTGCCAAAAGGCACATGTAGGACTCAGACCATGAGAAACAAAATTCTCTGCTCTGATGAAACAAAAATTGAACTCCTTGGCCTGAACGGCAAGCGTCCTGTCTGTAGGAAACCAGGCACCACTCCTCATCTGGCCAATACCATCTCTCCAGTGAAGCATGGTGGTGGCAGCATCATGCTGTGGGAATGTTTTTCAGTGGCATGACCTGGGAGACTAGTTTGGATCGAGGGAAAGATGAATACAGTAATGTCCGGCTTTCCACAACTGGCTGTTTAAAATCACATATAATGGAAGGTGGGAGTGGTCATGACTTAAATGGCTGACTATTTTTTAACCTTTTGGACCCTCTTTCTAGCAATTATTTAAATGCAATGTCAGTTATGGCTCATTAAATTGAATCAAACAGTTGCTATTAACACTTTACTGTGCTACATAGTGCAGCCTATAGACAGGCCGAATTGGCAGCACAGTCGCTTAGTGGTTAGTGCTTCTGCCAACCTTTAAATCACCTGCACGGAGTTTACAGGTACTCCAGTTTTCTCCTATACTCCAAGGACATGCTAGTAGGTTAATCGGCTCCTATCTACAGTGGCCTCATGATGTGTCTGTATGTGTACATGTGAGCATAGGGAACTTAGATTGTAAGCTCTTTGCCGGCAGGAACTGATATGAATGTACAGTACTACATGTAAAGATAAACGTTCTAAAACCTTGCAAAGCACAAACAGAGCAAAACAGGATTAAAAGGCTTTATTTGCAAAGTTGTCTAATTTCTCTAGATTTATTAAAGTGATATGAGAGTCAGATTTTTTTATTTTTTTACAAACATGTCATACTTGCCTGCTTTGTGCAGTGGTCCTTTTCTTGGGTCTTCCGCCGGCTCTTCTGGCCCCTGCCTCCCTGCCAAGTGCAGCCATTGCAAGCAGCTTGCTATGGGGGCACCCGATCAGGCTCGCTCCTGAGCCATTGCTCGGTGTATCCATTCACATCTGAAGTGTAACTTGGCCCCACCCCCACTTATACTCACCAGCTGTGATTGACAGTAGCTAAAACCAATGGCTCCCGCTGCTGTTTGAGACAGTGAGGAAGAGACCCAGATTGAGATGGGGCTGAGGTAAGTATTGAGTGGTGGGGTCTGCTGCACACAGATGAAGGTAAAAAAAAAAAAAAAACTTTAAGCCTTTACAAATGCTTTAAACAGGGAATTGTGCTTTAAAAGTTCAGTTATCCTTTAAACATTATGGCATTATCTACATTTGCTATTCCCTAGTTGACTTGATACCTGTTGTGTTCATTTTTTTTCCCTCTCTATTGAAAGGCGTGATTTGCTCTAAGGGGCCTATAGATGTTTATTAGTCACCTGAACTGGCCATTTTTTTCCTGATAGGGCAACACTCTGCCAAGTGATGTTTATGGGAGGGAATATTTATTTGCTTACTGCTGGTTTCTGCCTTATAATGCCCTGCTCCATAGAAATAAACCCAAATTGTCCCCCAATGTGATCCTTAATTTTTACAGTGTATTATCTGTTAGAGATGCCTGGGGGCAATTTAATTACTGTATTTTCTGGCGTATAAGACTACTTTTGGACCTCAAAAAAATCCCCCAAAAATGGGGGGTCGTCTTATACGCCGAGTATAATATCTCCAAGGTAACCTAAGTATTACCGGTAGATGTAATCTCTCAAGACGCTGGCTGTGTGGGAATCCTGTACCGGTATACCGTATGTACCGTAGCTTCGGCTACATACAGTGTACCGCGCTGAACCAATCAGGGAGAGCGATTTATTCTATTATTGAATGCAAAGCCTGCTTGGATTGGTGGAGTAACATCAGCCCACCTCTCTGACTCTGCCGATCCTAGCAGGCTTTGCGCCCAGTCGTCTTATATGCCAGAAAATACGGTATGTCTAATCTGTCTGACCATCCTGTAGTGCAGCCCTGAAAATTTCCACCTGCTCACATTAGGCGAGTGGAACTAAGCAGAGGGCGAGTGTGGAGCAGGAGCGGACTGGGCCTGGGGGCAGGAAGGCAATTCCCTCCCACGTCACTCTGATGCCCTGTAAAAAGGGTTGCACCTCTTCTGGCAGAAGCAATCAGCCAGATCACACAGAGAATCTCCCGCTGTGACACAGCTTGGATCTGAAATGCTGGCCGCTGTCAAACAAAGTCCTGCCTCCTGGACCAGCTCCTACAATAGACAGCACACTGGTCCAATGATGGGAATTTTAATCCGTGCGCTGTCTGTCATAGGAGCCAGTCCAGGAGGCTGGACTTTGTTTGACAGTGGCCGGCTTTTCAGATCCAAGCTGTGTCACAGCGGGGAGATCCTCTGTGTGATCCTGTCGGCTCTCCACTCGATTTCCCCCCCCGTGATCCTCATGCAGTAATAGGCTGCATTGATGGGCACTGATGGGGCGGCATTGATGTGCTTTATGTTAATATGAATAAAGTAGTTGTCCATATTTTTTGTAACTTCTACATAAATCATTTAAGTGTAATTTCATGAAATAATTTACGAGGGCGTGTTTAGTAGTGGAATTGGGGGCGGGCAGGGTAGGGGGTTGGGTGGGGCAACTGGTGGCGAGTAACTCTGAAGGCCTGGCTAGTAGTTCAGAACTTGAAATTTTGAGCCCTGGTGCCCAAAATGCAGCCTGCTAGCCCTCTGCGTGCAGCTCATGAGCTAATGGGCACCAGTTAGGCGGCAGAATGGCAGGGTGTGGTGGTGTGTTCCGGCACTGAAAGAATGCACTCTGGGCAGAATTAACTTTCATTGTCATGATGATCCATGTGGGGGGGATGATTTCAGGCTTCTCTACACTAACCACCAATGTGTGTGGAAGGGAAAAAGGGGGGTGACAAATTATTACTTCCACTACCACCAATGCTGGGAGCTGTTGTATTGCATCTTCAGTGTGTATGGCAATACACTGCAAAAAAAAAGGAACAGGACATTTGGACATGGAGGTGTGTTGCCTAACTTAATGCAGTTCACAAAAGTGTGCTGCTTTTTGTGTGGCCCACTGGAAATTTCAAGGGCCATGCTTGAGGACCTTTTTTTGAAGTTGACCACCACTACTCTAGTGTCTTTTGCCAGCTATTTACACCAATTTAAATTTCCTCTGATTACATGCATTTTGTGACATTTGATAATGTTGTCAAAATGCATGCATGATCAAATATACATTACTTATTCTCACTGAGTAGTACATTTTGAGAAAAAGCCATTTTTATGAATATGCGTTTTTATTCTTGTATAAATTGTAAGTTTGTGAATGTGTCCGATATGAATAACAAAAGAAAGGGAAGTTTGTCTAGACTTGGCTTGCGTTTGGGTGGACATGGGTAACCTACCATTTGATTAGCGATACTTTAATGTATGTTACGTGTTTTAAACAATAAATCCGGTAATAACCACTTTTATTTTTATTTTTTTATTACTTGTGTATTCCAGTCCTGCAGTATTTAGCGTGGATGACACAGTCCTTGAAGTACATTTTGTCCTCGCCACCTTATCTGATACAGATCATGCCTCACAATCTCAGAACCAAAGGTAAATGTTTCTTAAATTTATTAAATGTATCATAAATCTGCATTTTAATTAACTGATCCCACCCAGCCAACGTACATAAACGGTCGAGTGGGAGCTTCCCCCGTTAATGGATGTACCTGTATGTTACTCAGAACAGGTGCCCTTGCAGTGGTGTGATCCTGTGATGGCTGTGATTTTCAGACACAGCACATCACAAATCGGGACATTATTATTGTTATTATATAGGATTTATATAGCGCCGACAGTTTACGCAGTGCTTTCCAACTTGAGGGTAGACAGTACAAATACAATACACTTTAATACAGTAGTAATCAGAGGGCCCTGCTCGTTAGAACTTACAATCTAAGAGGGAGGGTCAAGAGATACAAGAGGTAATAACTGTGGGGGATGTGCTGATGAAGAAAATAAAAGTACATTTGTTAGGTGGTTGCCAACTAGGTTTCTCTGAAGAGATGTATTTTCAGGGATCGTCTGAAAGTGGACAAAGGAGGAGATAGTCGGACAGATTGGTTAGAGCATTCCAGAGGATGGGAGAGGCTTGGGAGAACTCCTGCAGGCAAGCATGGGAAAAGGTTACAAGGGAGCTAGAGAGCAGGAGGTCCTGGGAGGGACAACGAGAACGAGTTGGTTGGTATTTTGAGACCAAGTTAGTGATGTAGCTGGGCGCCAAGTTATGGATGGCGTTGTAACTTATGGTTAGTAACTTGAATTTAATATGTTGGTTGAGTGGCAGCCAATGGAGGGATTGGCAAAGTAGCAGACACAGAGCAGTTTGCAAGGTGGATGAGCCTGGCAGCAGCATTCATGATGGACTGAAGGGGGGATAGCCTTTTTAAAGGTAAGCCAATGAGTAGGGAGTTGCAGTAATCGAGAGGAGAGATGACCAGGGAGTGGATTAGAAGCTTTGTGGTGTCGGTTAGGAAGGAGCGTATCTTGGAGATGTTGCGGAGGTTGAGGCGGCAAGCTTTGGACAGTGACTGGATGTGTGGCCGAAAGGATAGTTCAGAGTACACAGATTACACCTAGGACCTTGGCATGGGAGGACATGTTGATAGTTGAGCTGTTGATTTTGATAGAGAAATCAGGGAAAGAGAAACGTGGGAAGGGAAATATTATGAGCTCGGTTTTGGTTGAGTTTGAGGAAGTGATGTGACATCCAGGCTGATGTGTCTGTTAGTAAGTTGGTTATGCGTGAGGAGACTGATGGAGTAAGCTGAGGGGCGGAGAGAGATTTGCGTGTCATCAGCATAGAGATATTGAAAGCCATGGGAGGTAATCAGCTGACCGAGGGAGGAGGTGTAGATTGAGAAAAGGAGCAGTCCAAGAACAGAACCTTGGGGGACCCCGACAGAGAAAGGAAGAAGAGAGGAGGTAGTAGAGTTGAAAGTAGCACTGAAGGTGTGTTGGGATAGGTAGGATGAGAACCAGTGAAGAGTACAGTGTTGGAGACCAAGTGAGTGGAGTTTTGAGGAGGAGGGGGTGGTCCACTGTGTCAAAGGCAGCATAGAGGTCCAGGAGGAGTAGTACAGAATAGTGTCCATTGGGGTTTGCTGTTAGTAGGTTGTTTTTGAGTTTAAGGATAGCAGTTTCAGTGGAATGTTGAGGGCAAAATCCAGACTGAAGGGGATCAAGAAGTTTGTTCTTAGATGGTTGCTCAGTCGGTTGTAAACCAATCATTCAAGGAGTTTGGAGGCGAAGGAGTAAGGACATGGGGCGTAGATTGTGAAAATTGTTGGTCCAGTGAGGGCTTTTTAAGGGTGGGAGTGACTAGCGCGTGTTTTAGAGAATTAGGGAAGATGCCAGAAGACATGGAGAGGGTGAAGGTGTGAGTTAGAGGATGAACATAGCATGTATGAGGGAGCAGGTGGTTAGATGGGTGTTAAATAAAAGCCCAGCAACCTCATTAATACTAGCAGGTTTGAACGAGGGAAGTAATGATTGTATCTGTGGATATGGGTGTTTAAGTAGAGGAGGTTTCTGCACATTGGAGATCTCCTTGCGAATTGTGTCAATCTTATTTTTGAAGTGACTGGCAATCTCCTGGGCAGTGAGTGAGTTAGGGGGGAGGACAGAGCAGAGAGTTAAAGGTAGAGAAGAGATGATGGGGACTAGATGAGATTAAATGTGTTGTCTGTTTGCCAGGGTTGTAGAGGTTAGGGCTGCATTCTGCATGTAGTGAGGGGAGCGAGCTTGTCAAGGGAGGATGGAAGTGGCTAGGTTGGGGCATGACTGGGTGAGATTTGTCATATAAATGGTCAGTAGCAGAGTAGAGCTTAGAAGGGTTGAGGTGGCGAAGGTTTCTACGGGTTACTGTTAGGCGGTTGGAGGGAGAGGAGGTGGAAGACAGAGAGAGTGCGAAACGAATAAGGTGGTGATCAGAGATTGGGAGAGGTTTGTTGGAGAGGTTGCAGATAGGCGAAGACAAGGTCAAGGGTATTGCCAGTGGAGTGTTTTGGAGAACTGTATCCATTGCTTCAGGTCAAGAGAGGAGGTTAGACTGAGAAGTTTAGAAGCAGTAGTAGCATTAGCATTAACAGGGATGTTGAAGTCTCCAAGATTGATTGATTCTTGGGATTTCAGAAGAGAGACAGTAGGGTAGCCAGGCAGAGAAGGTTGATACCGGTCCAGGGGCCAGTAGATGAGAGCGAGTCTTAAAGAAACAGGAAAAATAGACTAATGCAATGTGCCTCAAAAGGAGAATGTCAGGGAGGGAGGTGAGTGAAGTACCTGGTGGATGCTGCATGAGGCTAGAAGGATTCCCACTCCACCTCCCTTCCGTCCACTTAGTCTAGGGGAGTGAGTCCAGAGAAGTCCGCCATGGGAGAGGGAAGAGGGAGAAGTAGTATCGGAATTGTAAAGCCAGGTTTCGGTGATGTTTAAATGAGTTTGTGATGAAGAGGTTGTGGAGGGAGGTGAGTTTGTTACAAACAGAGCGGGCGTTCCAGAGGGCACAGGAGAAGAGGAGGCTGGTATTGGGAAGAAGAGGAATGGAGACTAGGTTCTGTGGGTTGTGGCTGCTGGCAGAGGGTGTAGGGTGGTTGGAGCATGGTGAAAAGCCAAATGGAGGCCCTGGGTTTGGGGATATGTCACCAGAGGCAAGGAGAAGGGTGAGGTAGATAATGTGAGAGTGCGATTTATGGGACATGCCCCAGAGTCCTGGAGGTTTTCTCAGATCTCAGTATGTGGATATAAAATTAGCAAGAGTTGGTAGGAGCAGTAATAGGGAGAGGACAGAAGACAGGATTTTATATATATATATATATATATATATATATATATATATATATATATATATATATATATATATATATATATATATATATATATATATATATATATATATATATATATATATATATATATATATATATATATATATATATATATATATATACAAATCCAATTCCGAAAAAGGTGGGACACTGTACAAATTGTGAGTAAAAAAGGAATGGACTAATTTACAAATCTCAAACTTATATTTTATTCACAATATAATATAGATAACATATCACATGTTGAAAGTGAGACATTTTGAAATGTCATGACAAATATTGGCTCATTTTGAAATTTCATGAGAGTTACACATTCCAAAAAAGTTGGGACAGGTAGCAATAAGAGGCCGGAAAAGTTAAATGTCCGTATAAGGAACAGCTGGAGGACCAATCTGCAACTTATTGGGTCAATTGGCAACATGATTGGGTATAAAAAGAGCCTCTCAGAGTGGCAGTGTCCCTCAGAAGTCAAGATGTGCAGAGTATCCCCAATTCCACCAATGCTGGGGCGAAAAATAGTGAAGCAATATCAGAAAGTTTCTCAGAGACAAATTGCAAAGAGTTTGAAGTAATCATCATCTACAGTGCATAATATCCAAAGATTCAGAGAATCTGGAACAATCTCTGTGCGTAAGGGTCAAGGCCGAAAAACCATATTGGATGCCTGTGATCTTCGCTCCCTTAGACGGCACTGCATCACATACAGGAATGCTACTGTAATGGAAATCACAACATAGGCTTAGGAATACTTCAGAAAACATTGTCGGTGAACAGAATCCACAGTGCCATTCGCCGTTGCCAGCTTAAACTCTATAGCCAAAAAAAGAAGCCAAATCTAAACATGATCCAGAGGCGCAGGCATTTTCTTTGGGCCAAGGCTCATTTAAAATGGACTGTGGCAAAGTGGAAAACTGTTCTGTGGTCAAACGAATCAAAATTTGAAGTTCTTTTTTGGAAAACTGGGACGCCATGAACATCTAGACTAAAGAGGACAAGGACAACCCAAGTTGTTCTCAGCGCTCAGTTGAGAAGCCTGCATCTCTAATGGTATGGGGTTGCATGAGTGCGTGTGGCATGGGCAGCTTACACATCTGGAAAGGCACCATCAATGCTGAAAGGTATATCCAAGTTCTAGAACAACATATGCTCCCATCCAGATGTTGTCTCTTTCAGGGAAGACCTTGCATTTTCCAACATGACAATGCCAGACCACATTCTGCATTAATTACAACATAATGGCTGCGTAGAAGAAGCATCCGGGTACTAAAATGGCCAGCCTGCAGTCCAGATCTTTCATGCATAGAAAAATTTGGCGCATCTTAAAAAAGGAAGATGCAACAAAGAAGACCTAAGACAGTTGAGCAACTAAAAACCTGTATTAGACAAGAATGGGACAACATTCCTATTCCTAAACTTGGGCAACTTGTCTCCTCAGTCCCCAGACATTTGCAGACTGTTATAAAATGAAGAGGGGATGCCACACAGTGGTAAACATGGCCTTGTCCCAACTTTTTTGAGATGTGTTGATGCCATAAAATTTAAAATCAATTTATTTTTCCCTTAAAATGATACATGTTTTCAGTTTAAACATTTGATATGTCATCTATTTTGTATTCTGAATAGAATATTGAGATTTGAAACTTCCACATTGCATTCTGTTTTTATTCACAATTTGTACAGTGTCCCAACTTTTTTGGAATCGGATTTGTATATATATATATATATATATATATATATATATATAATATTTCTCTTACCTCCGCTGACAGTTGCCGCCCATTCATACAGTCTTCACGATTGGGTATAGGCCTTCTCCGCAGGAGCAAGCTAGGCAGTAATTTTGTTAATGCAACAAACATTAACATATAGACGCACCCACAGGGGGCCATCCCTCTGGCCTATATCCTCCAGCCAGTACCAGTCTAATTCAGTTCTTTGCTGCCTAGCGTCAGGCCAGACCCTGGACCGGGGGGAATGGTCCTAACACCCAGAGGGGTTTCACCTTCTGTGTATCCGGTGGGGTCTCCGGACGTGGATCTGTTCACATCCCGTCTCAACAAAAAAGTAGAAAGGTTCGTGGCTCGACCTTGCGATCCTCTGGCGGTCTCCTCGGACGCGTTAGTGGTGCCTCCCTGGCGGCTTCCGCTAAGAAACTTCTCTCTTAAAGACTGATCTTCCATCCTGCTTTACAGTCGTTGGCTTTGACGGCTTGGCTGTTGAAAGCCAAATCTTGAGAGACAGGGGTACCCCGTCGGCTGCCATTCCTACCTTGCTAAAAGCTAGAAAAGCTTCCTCTGGGAAGATTTATCATCGCACCTGGAGGGCATATTTTGCCTGGTGTGAGTCACGGGGTCTTCACCCCCGCTCCTTTTCAGTGGCGAGGGTTTTGGCCATCCTACAGACTAAGGTGGATCAGCGCCTGGCGCTGGCCACGATCAAAGGTCAATTATCGGCCTTGGCCATTCTTTTTCAGCGCCCTTTGGCGTCTAATTCTTTGATTCGCACCTTTTATTCAGGGGGTGCGTCATCTGGCTTCCCCGAGGAAGGCTCCCTTACCTCCCTGGGACCTGAGTCTGGTTCTGTCCATTTTACAACGACCTTCCTTTGAGAACATCAGAGAGATCCCTCTGCCTGTGTTGTCACAGAAGGTTGCCTTTTCTAGTGGCGATCATCTGCTCGCAGTGTGTCGGAGTTGTCTTGCAGCTCCCCCTATCTGGTTGTTCATACGGATAAAGTGGTCCTGCGGCCAAATCAATCTTTTCTTCCTAAGGTGGTTTTAGCCTTCCACCTCAATGAGGATATTGTGTTGCCTTCGCTTTTTGCGTAGCCTAAGCATCCCAAGGAATTTGCCTTACACTCCTTGGACGTGGTCCGGGCGATCAAGGTTTACCTTTCTGCCACAGATTCTTTCCGGAAGTCGGATTGTCTGTTTGTCCTTCCTGAGGGACCTCGGAAGGGTACAGCGGCGTCTGCGGCAACCATTTCCAAATGGATCAGACAGACGATTGTGCAGGCTTATTCGATTTAAGGGTCAGGTTCCTCCCTTCCCTAGAGCCGTTAGTGCGTCTTGGGCTTTTCGCCACCAGGCGTCGGTGGCTCAGGTGTGCAAAGCTGCGACCTGGTCGTCTGTACACACCTTTTCTAAGTTTTACAAACTTGATGTGTTGGCATCCTCAGATGCTTCTTTTGGCCGCAAAGTTTTGAGTGCGGCAGTGGTTTAAAAAGACATGCTATTTTTTTATGTCTCTTACTCCTGGGGTTTATTTCATTTTTTTCCTGGGTTAGCTCCTGTTGAGCTTTACTTACCCCATTTGTTCAGTTCAGTTTTTTTCTCTGACCTGGGTGCTGCGTTGCCTATTTTAAGGTTGCGTCTTCCCACCCCTCACATCTACACTGCTTTGGGACGTCCCAATCATGAAGACTGTATGAATGGGTGGCGACTGTCAAGAGGGCGTAAGAGAAAATAGAATTTTTGTAAAATCTTACCGTAAAATTCATTTCTCTGAGTCCTCTGACAGTCGCCGCACCCACCCCTCTCTCTTTGGGGTTTTCATGGACTGCTTGCTACATAACTGAATTAGTGGTACTGGCTGGAGGATATAGGCCAGAGGGACGGCCCCCTGTGGGTGTGTCTATATGTTATATAAAATTACTGCCTAGCTTGCTTCTGCGGAGAAGGCCTATACCCAATCGTGAAGACTGTATGAATGGGCGGCGACTGTCAGGACTCAGAGAAATTAATTTTACGGTAAGATTTTACAAAAATTCTATTATATAAGCTGTGGGGTGAAGGTGAGTTTGAGAAAAGGGCACAACTGTCAGCATGAGTGGTAGAGAGTGCATGTTACAAAGTGTGAAAAGAGCTGAATAGTGAGACAGGGTCACCTGCAGCCTGTTTGGTGCTTGTTGGTGTAGTTTGCTGTGTATGCTCGCTGCTTGAAGTGCATATCATTTGTAGATAGAAGCCTTACGGAAAGATGCCCTGCAACGTGCTGACCCCTCAAGGGTGCACTAAATTTTATACTTGTAAAAGGGTGGGGGTGGCAATTCGTTAATCATGAGTGGATATAAGGATGCCTAACAACAGAGTGGACCTTTCACTTCTGAAGTCAGACTAGTAAGAGGTGAGAATGACTATAAAGATAAGGCCTACTCCTAAAGCATGGTAAGACACTTCAGAACAACAAAAACATCATGGTAATGCACACAGGGCAACAGATGAAAAAAGGCCACATACCAAAAATCACAGATACACAGGGAGAGTAAACAGGTTACAGTTAAGGGTGGATGTCTTTCAGCAGCTTACACATACCTGTGGAGGGACCGAGAAGAGATGTTCAGATGAAGCAGAGCTTAAAGGGCATATCCTGGACACAGCACATCACAGATCGGGACATGGGCGCTGTGATTGGCCCTCCTGATCATATGATGGCTTTGTCCAATCACAGCCTTCACACAGTGTACACAGAGACACTTCTGTGTGTCGGCTCTCCCCGCTGAGCTCAGTGCTGGGGGGAGCGGTGGATGCTGCAACCTCTGTGACAGCTCTGTGTAACTGATGATTTTAGTGTCCAGTTACAGAGATCACACATGCTGCAGCCATCCCCACACAGTACACCAAGCACCATCTGTCCCTGTACCAGTGTCCCATGAACATGTGTACTAGTGTACAATGCATCTGTCATGGTGTACCAGTGCACAAAAACATCTGCAATAGTGTTCTATTGCAACATCGACATCTGTCATAGTGCACAAAAACATCTTGTCAGTGTACCAGTGTCCTACCAATAAATAAAAACATTTTTTAAAATGCCCCGTCCCCCCGTGCTTGGGTGCAAAGGCAAACAAACACGCTGGTCCTGTACGCATACGTAATTGGCGATCGCACCACACATTTGTGGTGTCAGAGCAAGAGCAACAATTTCCATCACCAGATCTCCTGTGTTAGCTGGTAACCAATAAAGGCTTATAAAGCGTTGCTTATGGAGATTTTTAAATGCCAAAGTTTGGTGCCATTTCACAAATGGGCACATTTTTAAGCGCAATATGTTTGCTATCTATTTACCCGGCGCAGCGCCATATTTTATATTTTACTAAAAATGTGGGTATTATAATGTTTTCATGTGCATTGAAATTCGTTCAAGTGCATTTGTGCGTTGGTGTGTAAAATTGCGCTCTGCCACTACTACAACAATATACAATGTTTGGGGGTTCTAAGTAATTTTCTAGCAAAAATAGTTTTTTTTTTTTTACTTGTAAACAAAGTGTCATAAGAAGGTCTTGTCTTAAAAGTGATAATGTGTGAAGTACTCCTTGGATGTTGCGCCTTTCTATGTGGCAAAGCTGTGAAAGTCTCACACATGGTATCCCCGTACTCAGGACGAGTAGAAGAATGTGTTTTGGGGTGTAGTTGAAAGTATGCCTATGCTGTGTGTGTGTGAGAAATAACTTTAATATGACTTTTTTTTTTTTAAGAATTGTGGGATAAAGCTACAACTTTAAAAAATAACTCACAATGCCTCTTGCTAAATACCTTAGATGGTCTACTTTCCAGAAAGCTGTCATTTGGGGAATAGGGATATTTGTACTGTTTTGGCATGTTGGGGCCTCTGGAAATGAGATTGTCAGTGGCTGTCAGTATTGGCACCATAGCTTGTAGACTCTAACTTTCACACAGACCAAATAATATACACTGGTTTTGGTTATTTTTACCAAAGAAATTTATACTTTTTGGTCACATTTTAGGGGAAAAAAAATGTAATCTTTGCAAAATTTTATACCAAACTAAAAAAAACACTTTTTTTTTTCTTTTTTGCAAAATTTTCGGTCCTATTTTATTAGTAGCGCAAAAATAAAAACCCCAGTGGTGATTAAATACCACCAAAAGAAAGCTCTGTGTGAAAAAAATTCTAAAAATTTTATATGGGTACAAAGCGTGACAGCACTACTGAAAGCTGAAATTTGTCCTGGGCAAGAATGGTGTGAAAGTGCCCGGTATTGAGGTGGTTAAATGCAGTTCAAAACGTCCAGATCTTTTTTTTGTAAGAGGTACTAGGAATTGCATTTCTTCCCCAGTCATCCAGCTCTGGTCTTTTAACCCCTTAGGTTAGTACTTGAGATTCCTAGTTGTTTAATAGCATGTAGACTAACCTCTTATTGACAGCTGTTTTTCTTAAATTGCACAGAATCCAATACACTGCACACTGGGGGTGCTTGTCTGCATTATAGTAGGTAACCCCTTTCCTATGGTTTTTATTACGGACTTTCCTCTCTCTCATCCTGTCACCTAATCCCCTGTTGGGGTCAACGGGGTGTATCTGGTTCAGACACGTGGAATTATCCCCCCATTTGGGACACAAGAAGGAATAAAACATGGCAGAAATTATTAACACATTCAAACTCCATACAATTGGTAAAAATGTTTTTGGTAAAAATGTTTCTTATCTATAGGACACAGCTATTCGCATAGTGGCCAGCTTATTTTCTTTAGTTTGACGGATACAGCTTCTGGCCCGCAGCACCCCTATTCCAAGATGGTATGGTGGTCTGCCTGGAGTGGTGCCCGTTGTTGGCTTTGCCACATGCTCCAGAAAGGGGGGTTGGATGTGGTTGTGACTGACCGGGTTGCACAACGGGGGTTTTTTGAGCAGGTTCCCTGCTTCCTGGGGGTTAGTGACTGGGGCAGGGATGTCCTTTGGGCTCCCTGCGGCGGTTGTTGGGCTTGGGGGGAGCAGATGTTTTTTATCATCCGTGGGTATGCGCCTCACACGGCCGAATCAGGCCAAAAATTCCGGCAGCGGCCTACTTGCGGCTGACTAACCAAGCTGACTGAGCTGCTGACCAAGCCGTCCGAGCTGCTGACCAAGTGCATAGAGCTACTGATGAGCATCCGCCTACAAGCTACCCTGGGTGGTCATCCCCGCCGGGGCTCCCAGCTGGGCGCCCTCAAAAATTAAGGCTGCGACTTTCAGCCACTTTGCGCCGCCATTGAGGGGCGGCCTCAATGAGTTTAGCTGAAGCCCCCAACTCTCTCCGTGGGCATCTGCCAGACTGTGGATCCTGGCAATTGCGGCTTGGCTTCCACTGAAATTTAAGCTGCGACCTGTTGGGCCATATGGTCAGCCTGGTGCCTCCCTTGAACCGGGTGGCGCTGTGGGGGTGCTTCATTTTTACCGAAGTGTAGCAGCCATTATTGTGTTGGGTCTGCCTGCGCGTCCTCTTCACGGTGGGCGCCCCCCTCCCACTCAAAGGGTTATGTCCTCTATGGAGGACGACCCTTTTGATTTTTTTTTGCGGAGTCTAATAGGTGGTCCTTTTGTGAACAGTGGCCTCCCCTGCTTGTTATGTTTTCTGGGTGAGCTTAGTATATAGCGACCCTACTGGGTCTGTGTCCACGTACTTCCAGTGCTCTCACAGTGAGAATGGTGCCTCTTTTACTGCATGTGCGCATGAAAAGGCACTGGTGGATGCATTAATTTTATCAGTGCGGGAAACCTTAATCATGGGGAATGCAGCTGCCAGTCGCCTTTGGGCCTGCAGTTCCTATATAGTGGCAAAGATATTCCCTTTTTCCCGCCTACTGTGACAACATTTTCGCGATTCAGTGGAGTTGTTCAAAACGCAATATGGCGGTGCTTAAGCGCTTCGATAGACGATATCCCTTGAGGAGCTTGAGTATGTGGGCAGTCTCAGGTCTCCAGGCTGAATAAATCTACCCTAATTCTGGATTCCGGTGGAGGAGTCTCCGGTTCTAAAAGATACTTTTAAACAGGAGAGCCGAGACTTCGGTCCGCCACATGTTTTCTGTGGCCAGTTTGGTCCTTAGGCCGGTTTTAACCAAAGCATTGGTGTCCCTGACTTTCCCGAGTGGGAAAAGCTTTTGCCCCAGGATCTGGAGGTGGGGGGGGGCAGCTTCCTCCTTCCTTTGTGGAGCTAGCGGACTAGTTGGTCCAGGGGTTGCAGTTTGTCTATGATGCCTATCTGGATGCGGCTCCCTTAGTCTTTGGGCTGTCCGTGACCGCAATAATCCTTCGGCGCATGATATGGCTAAAATGCTGGTCTGCAGACCAGACTTTCCAAAAGGCCTTATGTGATCTTCCCTTTGTGGGGAATCGCCTGTTCAGAGCCACCTCCAGAGGTTCCAGGAGGACCTGGTCTGGTATGCCTAGAGCGGGTCCTTCTAGGACCTACAAACACCTCTTCTGCCTGAAGGGGCACCCTCCTCTGTATCTGGGGTGGGGGAGGACGTCTTCGCTTGTTTCCGAACCCGTGGACCTCCCTGATTCAAGACAAGTGGGTCCACAAGCTGATTCGGTCCAGCTACACAATCAAGTTTTCGGTCTTCTCCTCCTGAGAGGTTCTTTCCTTCCAACCTGCGTTCATCCCCAGACCGCCTGCCAGGTCTCTTCGAGGCGGTGCAAGACCTTCTATTACAAGCCGTAATTTTTCCGGTCTCAGAATCGTAACGTTTGTTTCATGGTTTTTATTCATACATGTTTGCAGGTCCAAGGAAGAAAAGCAAAGTATGTCCAATCTTGGACCTCAAGCTCTGAACCTCTTTGTGCGGGTACAGATATTTTGAATGGAGTCCATTCGCAAGGTAGTGGCATCCCTACATCAGGGGGATCTTCTGGCCTCTATCGATATGAAGGATGCTTACCTTCATATTCCGATATGCCGGTCATTCGCGCTTCCTCCGCTTGCCGTGGGCTAAGAGCATTATCGAGAGGTCTCACCTCAACCCCTCAGGTTTTCGCAAGGGTTGGCCTGGTATTGGCATTGTTGTGCCAGTGGGTGATTGCGGTATTGGAGTATCTGGATGATCCAACTGCTCTGAAGGACAACCTGGAGATTAATATGTGGACTCTGCAGGAGATCGGTAGGAAATAAAATTTCCAGGTATTGGCAATGGTTCCGTCCACCTAGTAGGACTATCTGGGTCTGTTCTGGACTCTGCCTCAGCCAGGGTGTTCCTGCCAAGGGACGAATTCCAAAATCTGTTCGCACCTCTGCAAAAAGAGATTCTTGCCATGTGGAGCAAGAACCCACAGTCTTTAGACAATCTGATCCTGTTGAGCCGGGGTATGAGAGGGTCCCTCATTCTGTGGCCTCGCTCTCTGGCACCTCGACAGGTTAAATCTTCCTTCCCCTGTACTGGACAGTGGTCACTACGGATGCCAGCCTGTCCGGGTGGAGTGGCGTTTTTTGGCAATGATTGTGCTCAGGGGGTCTGGACTCTGGAAGAATCCAGACTACCGATCGATATACTGGACATTTCCTCCGGAGGCGTTTTATCAGTTGTGTCTCTGGTGGGGAACTCCCGAGGGGGTCCTGTTGGTCTCTCGTCTCAACAGGAGGGTGCGTGGGTTTGTGACATGGTCTCGGGATCCTCTGGCCAACGCCACAGACGCACTGGTAGCTCCTTTGAGACCGGTATCGTCTGAGATGTCTTTCCTCTTCTAGAATTTCTGCCAAGACTCCTGCATAGGCTCGAGGCAGAAGGGATAACGGCCATCCTAGTGGCTTCAGACTGGCCTCACTGGTCTTGGTACGCAGATCTGATACGCTGGTCATCCATGCTTCTTGGAGACTTCCTCTTAGAGATTTTTTGGCTTAAGGGCCAATCTTTCTTCTTGCCTTAGTCGCTGGCTTTAACCGCTTGGCTGTGGGAAGCCAGGTGCAGAGGGATAGAGGGTTGTCTGAATCGGTGCGTCCCACGCTGCTGCAAGCTAGTAAATCTGCCTCTAGGAAGATTTACCAGCGCGTTTTTGAAGAGCGTGTTTTGCGGGTATGAATCTTTTTGGGTTCACTCCCGCTCCTTTTTGGTGACTCTGAGTTTGGCTTTCCTCCAATGAGGTGTTGAGCAACGTCTGACCTTGGGTACCATCAAGGGCCAGGTTAGGCCTTGGCGTTTTTTTTTTTTTTTCTCAACCTCCTTTTGGCTACGCATTCCTTTGTTCAGGGGGTTCGCCACTTAGCTCCACCAGTGCGGTTTCCATTGCCCTTGTGGGATCTCAACTTGGTGCTGTCGGTTCTTCAGAAACCACCGTTCAAAAATATTTGCAAGATGCCTCTGCTCACATTGTCCCAGAAGGTAGCCCTCTTGGTGGCTATTACTTCTGCACGTAAGGTGTCGGAGCTGGCAGCTTTGGCTTGTCATTCACCTTACTTGGTGGTACACAGAGATAAAGTGGTGTTTTGTCCTGGTCAGTTGTTCCTTCCTAAAGTTGTTTTTGGTTTAAATCTGAATGACCTGGTGTTGCCTTCCCTGTGTCCTAAGCCTAGGCGTCCTAAGGAGATTGCCTTGCATTCTCTGGATGTGGGTCGTGCATTCTCGGTATACCTGGCAGCGAGTCTGATTTCCTAAACAACTCCGGTTTCTGTTTGTCCTTACGGATGGACCTCGCAAGGTTTTGGCCGAGTCTGTCGTGAACATTTCCTGATGGATCAGACAGACGGTGGTGCAGGCCTATTCAATCAAGGGTCAGGTTCTCCTTTCCTTCCTTTCCAGGCTTGGCTACATGACAGACTGAAGGAGTGATCAAGGTGAGCAGGGTGATTCATCTGGCTCCGTGGACATTATGTACTTCGCGCTGCAGCATCCCGGACTAGAGTGAGCTCCCCTATCCCTCTCAATTGTTTATTGGATGTATATATGCGCTTGGCAAGTTAAATACATGTACGGGCATTTTATATTGTTTTTGTGGATTTAATAAAGTGTTTTAATGGTAATGCACCAGTGGGGTCCCTTTGTTATGTTTTTTCCACATGGTTTGGAGCTAAGGATTATCCCCCCAACCTTCTGGTTTATGAGGACCGCTGTCTGCATTGCCTTGGTGGAACACCACAGCCAACAGTAATATACACAACGAAATTTGCCTTATCCACGAGAGTGGTAGGCAGCAAATGAGGGTGAGTTGCTAATTTGACGGGTGTGGAGCACATTGGTGGTGGATCTAATTTGGGTGTCACCATATTATTAGCACTGGAATCTCACAAGATCATTTGGTTTATCACATTTATAGAAGTTATTTTTTGGACTTCATTTTTTGGACTCGCATTTATTCACAGTATATTACGTTTTTTTGGATCCCATATCCAACATTCATATTATGGACTTATTTTCTGGCACAGTTTATTGATGCTTCATTATTTGATTTATTGAGGATTGCTTTCATTTTATTTATTGGTGTTGTGCGCAACTAGTGTCATGGTTTTCTTTCACAATTTTTTCATTATTGTTTTAGTTAAGTTGCGGTGTGTGTGTGTGTGTGTGTGTGTATATTATTAATGTGCATAAAGAAGCCAAGGAAAGATGGAAAAATCTCCAAAAGGCATCAAATTACAGATTAGACATTCTTATAATATGTCAACAAAAGTTAGATTTTATTTCCATCATTGACACTTTTAAAATTACAGAAAACAAAAAAATGGTGTCTGCAAAAGTTTGGGCACCCTACAGAATTTATAGCATGCACTGCCCCCTTTGCAAGGCTGAGACCTGCCAGTGTCATGGATTGTTCTCAATCTTCGTCTGGGAAGACAGGGTGATGTCAATCTCAAACGTTTTAAATGCCCAGACTCATCTGACCTTGCCCCAACAATCGGCACCATGGGTATATTCTAAGCAATTGTCCAGAAAACTGAAACTGAAAGGCTATAAGAAGATTGCAAAGCGTTTTCAGATGTCAATATCCTCTGTTTGGAATGTAATTAAGAAATGGCAGTCGTCAGGAACAGTGGAAGTTAAAGCAAGATCTGGAAAACCAAGAAAAATATCAGACAGAACAGCTCGCAGGATTGTGAGAAAAACCATTCAAAACCCACGTTTGACTGCACGATCCCTCCAGAAAGATCTGGCAGACACTGGAGTTGTGGTACACTATTGCACTATAAAGAGATACTTGTACAAATATGGTCTTAATGGAAGAGTCATCAGAAGAAAACCTCTTCTACGTCCTCACCACAAAAATCAGCGTTTGAACTTTGCAAATGAACATAAAGACAAGCCTGATGCATTTTGTAAACAAGTTCTGTGGACCAATGAGGTTAAAATTGAACTTTTTGACCAGAATGGGCAAAGGTACGTTTGGAGAAGAAGGGGCACAGAATTTAATGAAAAGAACCTCTGTCCAACTGTTAAGCATGGGGGTGGATCTATCATGCTTTGGGGTTGTATTGCAGCCAGTGGCACAGGGAACATCTCACAAGTAGAAGGAAAAATGGATTCAATAAAATTCCACCAAAGTTTGGATGGTAACTTGATGCCATCTGTGACAAAGCTGAAGTTAAAGAGAGGATGCTTCTACAAATGGATAATGATCCTAATGTTAGGATTGAGTTCACCTGCTCGTGGCACTATGTTGCCCTGGGCTGTATGCTGCAGTTTCAATGTCTACCAGCAGGTGTCTTCCAGAAAACAGCAGGCTTCTATGATCACTTACAACGGTGTTCAGCTGCCAGGTGGCTATTTAAAGTGGAGTTCCACCCTAAATTTATACTTACCTCCATCTTCTCGCTCCGGGTCACCTGAAAAACAAATGGATAATCGCAATTTTTTTTTTTTACTTGCCTTGTAGAGAAAATATACTTACCTTACTTCCTTCTTCCTCCGCTCGGCGGCCACGGCGATTCGTCACTTCCTGGCTTTTGCAATGATTCCTGGGAGCTGAAAGTCATCGCTCCCAGGAATCAATGCGCCTGCACCGGCCCCGACATCAGTTCCGGTGCGCGCGCGTCATTCCCTTCTAAACAGCTTCTGGGCATGCCCAGAAGCTGTGGAGGGATGACGCGCGCGCACCGGAAGTGACGGTGGGGCCGTTGCAGTGCATCGTGGGACCGAAGAAGAAGGAAGAGGACGCAGAAGAGGATCGCGCTGGCTTCAAGCTGCCCACACCTGAGATGGCAGCACTGGAGAATACTTTTTCAAGGTAAGTATTTCTCCTAAAAGGTAAGTGCAACCCGGGACAGATCAGAGGCTAGCCATTGTGGAATGTACTAGCCCTGACTGTCCCGGGGGTATTTTTAGTAAAAAAAAGTATCCCCTGGGTGGAACTCCGCTTTAAGGCTGATCCTCCCTTTCCCAGGCGCCTCCTTGCTGCCTGAACCAAGTGTCTGTGATCTTGATCCATACCCAGATCTATCCTGTACCCCTTGCCTTGCTCCTGCTTTGTATCCAGTCATCCAGTCTAGTTTGCCCTCTTCCTTGCTTCCCTGCTCCCCTTGTCCCTGTATAGTGTATATATTTGTAGATAGTTGTTTTTTTAGTTATTGTGTCTTTGGGGTTGGTTTTTGTTTACTGGCATTTGCT